>NC_056742.1:528780764-528938264 GCF_019279795.1 Protopterus annectens | reverse complement strand
TATATCTAAGATCTTATTACAATATAGGGTTTATAAAAAGCTGAAAAGCTGTATTTGACATAAACAAAGCACTCTTTGCATAGCTAAGTAATGCAGTCCTTGATATGATGAGCTATACTGAAAACAATAATGCATACTGGCCTCCAAACAGACCACATAGAAGAGAATGAACTAAATCAGTTACTTGAATGCATATATCTCTGGGAATAAATATAATTCATTTCAATTTGTGATATTGCAAAAAAAGTCAGACTCATTGGGAGTAATTGATATATTGGGCTATCAAAGCCTGTCCCATGACATTCATGATACACCAAATTTTTGGTTATGAGGAATAATACCCACTAATGATAAAGTCAAATCAAGTGATTTAAAAATTATGTTGCAGCTGTGCTTAAATGTGTAAAAAGGAAACGGATAAAGCCTAATGAATTAACAATCTATAAATTATATTTCTCAACCATTTCATTACTGCTTGGGGAACGTTGGAGAACTGTTAGGGAATGATATGATACCATTTCCCACCCTAAGCTGATAAATAAACTCTCCCTCTTTAATCTAGTCATACCTTTACTCTGTTGGCATAATAGCTACCTGTCAAATAAGGAAGCACACCATCAAATGGCTCACAATCTTTTCCTCTTTCCACCCTGTTTCACCAAGGCTCCATTCTGAGACCACCTCTCTTTAACATATTCATACATGACCTGCAAATGATTAGTAAACATGCCACTATCATTCAGTAGGCCTATGACTCCACATTAATATGCTCAGCTAGAAACCTCAGTGAACTTTAACAAAAAACTCCCTCCTCACTCTTGAAGTCTGGTTACAAAACTATCAACTTCTCTTAAACCCCCCAAAAACTAAACTGATCTTATTCACTCCCAAACATTATGATAGCCCCCAAAAAAACATTTCTCCCTTACGTCTTCTAATACCTCACTTCAACTAGTAACACATACAAAATTACGAGGTATCATAATAGACAAGCACATAAAATTGATCTCCACATAAAACAAGCAGTAAAGAAAACCTGTCAACAACTTGGCACCCTCTGCAGAGCAAAACTTTACCTAGCAGATGACACCAGGATACACATTGCCACTACATACCTGCTTCCAACACTTCTATACGGCACTCCCATCTTCACAAACCTCCTTGACTCCCAATCCACCCTTCTCAAGCAATTCTACAATAAAGTAGCTAAATTTGCAGCAAATCTCCCTTACAAATCACACTATTACCTACCTCTAAAGAAACTTCACTGGCTCAGATGTGAATACCATCTTGCACACTCACAGCTAGTTCCGGTCCATTCCCTTATCTATAATATGGAAACATGTCCAAATCTGTCCCACATCCTCCTACAATATAATCCAAAAAGAACTCTGTGTTCTTCAGATAAACATCTACTGCAGATAATTAAATCCAACAAATTGCACGGTAACTCTCTTTACACTTCCCATGTTTCCAGTTTGTGGAACTCCAATCCACTTTCTTTAAAACTGAATAATAAAACCTCTTAAATAACATGTTTGACTCTACAGGCTGGTGGTATTTGAACATTCTTAAATTAACTAACCCCTTTGGTATGTACCTAAACAGGTACACCCAACAACTGCAATATTCACAGGGGTTCCTCATTATAAGAATACAGGCGCAAATAACATATCCTATGCAGATTGCCGTAAAGCCAAATCCCTGTCTCCCACAAGCATTGAGGGCAGGTCTATGCCTGGCATACAAGGCATTGTGAGACCCCACCTTGATGGACCTTCTGCATATCTCAAAATAAACAGCACCAGAAGTATCCATTCTAAAGCCTTAAACCTTGCCTATGATATAAATAGGATCTTCAGAAGAGACAGATATGTATCCCAGAGACTACCCCTTCTCTGGAACAGGCTTCCCATCCATGTGAAGCAGAGTTACCTGCAAACTCAATTCAAGTGTAACTTGGACAATTGGACAGGGAACAGGAAGTTCATCCCTGGTTTGGCACCTATGTCTCTAATGGACACAGGCAGCCTGTAAATGATTGTTCTCCCAGGCCCCTACTTACTCTTATCAAGGGTACCAGAACATGTCAGTGATTTTTGATGCATGGCTAGGCTTAAGAAGGCCCTAGTGTTTGCTAGCCTACTACACACATATGAACCTGCAAACATATACAGAGAGAGAGAGAGAGAGAGAGATTTTTATATTTCTATTTAATTTGACAAAAAAGAAGATATATTATATGGGGTGCACAGTTCTAACTCTGTCATTCCTGATCAGCAGAAAGCTTCCTAAACACTTTTAATCCAGGAAACTACTTACTATTGAGAGTTCTTTTTTCCAAATCCACTGCTACAAATACACCTCATATAATTTATAATAGCTCATAGATGGTGCATTGCCTAAAAAAATATAAGAGTTATTCTTTAGATGATGGACTGTGCATAGGTGTTAATTTTATTTATTTATTTATTTATTTATTTATTTTATTTAACATTTGTTGACAGGGAAAGTCCGACTAGGTTCCACAGATCCTGTTTTCAGCGGAGGCCCGGGGAGAAATGCTCCAGATCAAAGGTGTATCTGGTTTGCTGAGTTTACCTTGAAAAATTGTGAAAGAAATTGTATTTTATTTGCCAAAAGTAGTGGGATTATGGTTAATAAGGGTGATAGTTCTGTAAGCATGCCAGATAGACCCAGTGTAACGGTGCGTTAATTTTCCTCTTGTTCAAGAGCTTTCAAGTGATATGTGACACAAGTGAGTACCACACCATGATATTGTACAATAAACAGCAATTTTAATCCACAAAATTGTGCGTGTTAGAGGGCAACTATGAGTGGAAAAAGTAGTTTGAGATGCTCAGATTTTTCGATGGTTTTCTATACGATAACATTTTTATCGCTTTTTCAATATTTTTGCAGGAGGACAAAGATACAGAATTATTTCAACACTATTTGGCATGCATCCTCTCAATACATTATTGTGCTGTCCATGGGAAGTTTGAATGGAACATATTCATAAAGATGCAGTCTTGTCTGTTGAGCTCAACATTTCTGTGTCGTATCCTATACAGTCCTTTCTAGCAAGTCTTTGAGATAAATGCACAGTGATGTAATGAGCTATTTGTCAGCAAAATCATGACTTACTGAAGTCAAAGTGTTGACTTATACATTGACAAAAACCTGTGCTGTACAGTCCCTTGTTCTCTACCTACACTAAATGTATTATTTCCTGCTGTACTCGAAGATGGGATAAATAGTTTATGGGCTGCAGAGGAACTGAAGATTTTTTTTTCCCTTAGGGGGATCTAAGTTAATACGCAAAGTAGCAAAAGTACTAAACTGGCCAAAATGACAGCTGGTGACAAAATAGAAAAAAAAAATATTTTCTGTGGGCAGCAGCATCCACTCAAAAAGGGGACTGCTTCCCTTGTGTCATTATTTAATATTATCAACTCTGAGTTCACTCGTCCATGACAGATGGGGAAACCACTTCAAGGGGTTTGCAGTCCGCCATTAATTGTCAGCTGATATGGCAAGTTAGCCAGTAATCTGTTCCCTTTCTGCATGATACACAGTCTGGAAGTCTGGCTTAGGAAAGCTAAGATTCAATTGTATAAGTGGTGGTGGCTCCTAGTTTACCCTCCTCCCCACCAGACTGTGTTTCCATGTTCTACTATGCTGACTTCTTATCACAAGGCAGAATCAGAACATTTATTTTTTGAAACTTGTGACTACATTCCTAGTATGTGGAGTTTCCCTGAAAGTGCTAAAGATAAACAACCTCACTAATTTCAATAAAATGTCTACAATGGAAAAGTCTTTTACTGACAGCAAACATCAGCATAAAATCAGTTTGCACAATGTGCACACAAATCATAGTTTTCAGATACTTTCACAAAATTCCACAGCTACTGAACATTTAGTTGTATTTTTATTTGGTCATTTTTTCTGTGATGCCAGCAAATTCAGAAGTTCTCTGTGGGAATTCTTAAATTTCTGTCATAACCAATTGTACTGAACAAATTAGAGAGAACTCAAATGGTCACAAGCACCCAAGATAACATTATTTTGACTACAGGAAACCAAATTAGTGTTCTGTGCATGTTAGAATAAACAACAGGAAGTGGGGTAGAGAACACAATGCTCTTTTCAGGTTCTCTTATAATAAGGTCAGAATGACTTCTACCAATTTTAATTATTTTACCTGAAATTCATTGTGCAAGCAATGTCCATCTCAGATAGTGGTACCAATCTACTGTAGTTAAGATAAATAACACAGTTTGATGCATGAGAAAATGATGATTCTGTCCCACTGATTACATAGCAGGTCTTCACATAACATCCCCTGCACATTATTTTACTCAAGGTGTAAGCAACTAATACATTCAGTCTGGAAAAGGTTAATGATTTTGCTCAGTAAGTCTACTACCTTAATATGATCATTTCTGAAAAGTTACAATGTATTTGATTCCTACAACTTAAATTGGAAAGACAACTCTGGTCTTAATGTATGAGCAATCTACAAATGTTTCCTGAGTACAGGGACATAAACAAAGTATTCTACTAAACTGTTCTATGGAACAATTCAATTCAATAACCAAACTATTCCACTGAATTGTTCCATGGAGTTTTCCATCTAATGGTTATAAGTAATTGCTTCATTCATTTCAGTGCTGCAGGGAGCAGAAGTCTGTCTCAGACATACCACGATTACAGCAAGATTCTCATGACAACAGAAATACATAGGTGTACAATAATGAATAAATAAAAAATGAAAAGCAGCATACTGGGTAAGAAATATCTATTTTTATAAGACATTAAATCATAGAGGAGATGCAGTTCCACTAAAGAGCGTCATCCCCACAGACAGATAGGTACCCCCACCCACACACACAAATCCAAGAAGAGCTTAGAGTCATCACACAAAAGAAATCCAACTGCACACAGGCAGAAAATGCAAATTGCAATCCTCACAAAGTTTTCATATTCTCAATGATGTTTGCTTTTTTGCTGTGTTATTTCATAATTATATGATTTATTGAAATACTATTTTCAGATGTACAACCTCTTTCATATTACCATTTGCAACTCATACTGTTGTAGAACTCTTTTTGTTTTTGACAGCACACCATTTCTTTCAACTGTCCAGATTTTCACAGAATGTCCAGATTTGTGCCTTATATTTATGTATATATGTTGTCTAATAGCAAATCACTGAAGACTGAAGTTTCTAAATAATGATGTACATTTGAGTTTCAGACTTCGTATCTTTCAGAAAATGCATGCTAACACAAATCCTAATATTCTAGCAACTTAAATTTATAAGATCAGTATTTTAAATCTGTCACTATTTTGGGCCTTTGCCTTCCCATTATTTTAGGCTTTGTCCAGATTTCTTGCACTAAGAGGCTGAGAGTTATGCAGCATGGTGTTTTATATGCATTGCATCCAGGGCTACCCTTAGGCTAAATGAAGGTCTGTGCTAAAGTCTTAGTAGCAACTGCGACATTGTCCACTAGTCACATGATGCCCCTTATAGCTTCTTTATAAAAATGTACCCTTATAAAGCAGTTTTAACATCAATAGGGTTCAGACTTACAGCATGAAGACTAGTAATAACTTTAATGGCATAATGTATTGTAAGAAATAATAATTTGTTATTTTAATAATCATTTGTTTATTTATTAATTGATTGATTTGTTATGTCTGAATATTGGGTTACTGTGACAGGCCATAGCCTATTTACAGCCTCCAAGGAGGAAAAATGCCCATCAATAATATATAGATCAAAAGTAAACATTAAGTAGTGCATGGATCTGTCTCAGTCACGTTTCAGACATCTTAAGGTTATAGCATAGCATTTACACCCACTGCAATCATATGCAACAGCTATGATATTTAAATATGAATGCATATGCATATAGAGGTGGGGTTAGGTTAGTGGGTGGGCATAGAAATTGTAGGCTGAAAATCTCCATGTGACTCTCAGGATGGCATAAGTGGTCCTTAGAACAGCTATGAGCCAGTAAATTATTTTTGCTAATGCTTTGAAGTGATATTTGGATATTTTTAACTTAAAATGTCTCCTGTGACTTTTATATGATGCATTAAAAACATCTCCGTTGACTTCTAATGAGAAGTAAGCTTCCTTATTTTACATATTAGTGATGCCTGTCTTATCTGAATCCACTC
This sequence comes from Protopterus annectens, assembly GCF_019279795.1. Taxonomy (NCBI): domain Eukaryota; kingdom Metazoa; phylum Chordata; order Ceratodontiformes; family Protopteridae; genus Protopterus; species Protopterus annectens. The sequence goes on along the minus strand of NC_056742.1, from coordinate 528,932,069 downwards.
TTTACTGCACATTGTTAACAAATATAGGTGACCAGATTTGTTACATAAACTTTAGTACATGACTCACGGTTCACATGTAAAATTAGGTTAACACATGTTTATCCTTAAAGAAAAGATTTTTGTGCCATTCTGTAATATTTTTTGCATCTCTTGCAGTGAGATGGTTATTTTATTATCAACTTATGTCCTTGGTCTTTCTCAGTCAGAAATATACCACAAATTAAGCAGTCAGAGGGTGGAACAAGAAGCAGCTTTAATCCATCAGTTCTGTCCTGGTACCTCGGCAGTTCGTCTTCAATGGAACACATTAAGACACTTACAAATTCTCTTTTTATATATTCATCAATAAAACAATTAATCAATTAATCAGTTCATCAAACTGAAATGTATTTAAAATCTATTGTGATAAAAAAGATAATATTTTCATGTTTATATATGTTGGATTTTGTCACAGTGTTGACAGGGTTAAAAATGTTTGATGAACTGATTAATTGATTAATTGTTTTACTTAGCTTCTTGTTCCACCCTCTCACTGCTTAATTTGCGGTATATTTTTGAAGAATTTGTGTTGTTGTTGCTTTGAGTATTATGGAGAAATCTGTTGCTGAAGGAGCTCAGAGTGGTGAGACTTTTTCTTTTGCTGATTTGCTGAAGGAGAGGGAGCGCAAGTGTGCTGTCTCTGATTTATGGACTATGGATATCAATGATTCATGTTCTGAAGGTTTTGCACATTTAGAACGCATAATGGCTAAAGAAATGACCATTTTTTATGACTCAAAATTGCTTGAGAAATATGTGATGCTCAATATCACTCCCAGAGGCTTGCGTATAGATAAACTACCAGCAGGTGGTTTCAAAGAAGATGAGAGTGATTTAATATCTGAATGGAGGCAAGCAGCACAGGATTGCTGTTTAAATTGGTTAAAAATACTTATCAAGAGAAACCAGAGGGCCATGGAGAGTTTGCACAAAAACATAGCAGAGTTGCAACATGACCTTACTAATAGAGCTTCGATTGCAGTCTTTCAATTAAATTTTAAAAACATCAATGATAAATTGAAAAAAGTAGAGAATGACGTTATGACTAGGAAGAAATCCAAGCTAAACAGAGACATTCAGGACTATGAAAAGAATGAAATATACAACTGGCCCCGTAGAGGGCGCCGTTTTCAAAAAAATGTTAAAAGACGTGCAACAGGAAGTGAGAAAGCGTCTTCATGCTCTTCAATTGAGACTGGGGGAAGTCGCAAGAGTGTTTCTTTCGAAAGTATTGTAACTGAAGGTCCAGATGGAAATGCAGAGAACCGAAGAGGTGAGCAGAGCCATCGGAAGAATTTTTCCAGCATGCAAACGAGATCTACGAAGAATCAGGGTAAGACAAGTCATTTATCCACTTCAAATCAGCTAAAAAACTAAATCCAGACTGTCAGCGTGTTTTGAATGAAACAACGCTGTTAGTTGATGAAGATTGTGCTTCGTCCAGTATTGATTGTGCTGCAGCCTTGATTGGTCATGACGAAAATGTACTTTTAGAAAATAACAGTGTGTGTTTTTCAAGCAAGCAAAGCATAGCGTTGATACTCACTTGGGACAGGCGCTAGTGACTAAAGAAAAGACCATAAATGAATTTAATTTTGTGTATTGTAATAGAGTTGATAATAATGTTAATGCCAGATGTGATTTTGAAACTGCTCAAAGTGCTAGCGAAAATGATACTGTGGTGATGATTGATTGTATTAATGATTTTGAACTGTGTTTTGAGCATGTACATGGAGGTGATGGTGGAAAGGATGTTGCATTGAATGATACTTTTTCTACAAATGTGAGTTTGAATGTGATTAACCTTTCTAACGTTGTTTTATCTGATGAAATGCTTGGTGTTTTGTTAAAGGGCACGAAATTTATACCCACTAGATTACCCTCTTTTGCAGACATATTTATGGATGTAAAAGATTTTGTTCGCAAATTAAACCTGAAGGTTTATTTTTATGAGAGAGAAAAATGTTCTGCAACTGAAAGTGAAGTTTTGTTAGATGACTCTCTTTTAAACCTGAGCACTTATGACTATGAAGGTTTAATATTGGATGAAGATGGGGATTTAGATGCATCAGAATCTTTTTTGGAAGATGATGTCAGCACTGAGGGAACCTATGGGAGGGGTTATGGTCACATTGACGTCCCTTATTTTTCGGGTGACAGTAATTTTATCCCCCCTAAAAAATCACAGGCTATAAACGCTTTTGAACATGTCGTGCTTTCTAAACTTGAACAGGCACATAAGTTATTTTGCATGAGAGAAAAGGTTTTTAACCTGAGTAAGGATGAGTGGTTGGCCCTTAAGGCATTAAGGACAAAATTGAATGGAGTTACTGTTAAACCGGCTGATAAGGGGGGCAACTGGGTATTGATGAACACTGAAAAATATGAAGGCATCGTTAATGGTTTGTTATTGGAAGATACCTATGTGAAATTGAACAATAACCCTTTGTCATCATATTCCGACGAACTTACTGAATTATTGGTTGAGAGGGGAAAGGTTAGGTTTCTTCACAGGAAAAGATGTGAAGAAACTTTTGGTAAGGGAACCTCATCACCCATACATTTATATCATTCCAAAGATTTATAAAAATGTTGCTAACCCACCAGGAAGGCCCATCATTTCAGGCATTGGTTCTTATGTTGAGAGGGTTAATTGTTTTTTGGATTTTCATTTTAAGAAATTTCTTCCCAAAGTTTGCTCCCATGTGAGGAATACTCAAGACGTATGCTTAGCTTTAAAGGGGTTAAAATGGGAGAAGGATTATTACTGGGCAACAGTTGATGTTGCTTCACTTTACACTAATATTAATAAAAGATGGGGTTTAGAAGCAATGTACAGGATGATGGGTGAAGGACCACGTACAATGTTTTTGTTAAGTTTATTAGAATTTAGTTTGACGCATAATTATTTTATGTGGAAAAAGGATTTCTTTTTGCAAACAAAAGGGACTGCTATGGGTGCAGCATTTGCACCCACTTATGCGGTAATTTACAAAGGAGAATTTGAGAAAGAATTTATGTTTCAGAATGCTTTTTTTGTCAATAATGTTGTATTCTTTAGACGTTACATAGATGATTTAATTTTTGTTTGCAGGGGTGAGATGTCTCTGTTCAGTCAATTTATGGATGACTTGAATAAAAACTATAATGGGTTAGAATTTGCAGCACATAGGTCACCATTCAATATTTCTTTCCTGGATGTAGAATTTTATGTAAGAACTGATGGTTTGGTTCAATACAAACCTTTCAGGAAACCTACATCAGTCAACAATTTTCTGCATGCCAGCAGCATGCATCCTCCACATTTAATAAAGGCTTTACCAGAAGGGGAGTTCAGAAGGAATTTGAGAAACACCTCAGATAAAAGGCTTTGGGAAAAGGTTTGTGATGGAACTTTGGATAGACTTTTATCTCGGGGATATGATCGCAACCAGCTCTTAGAGATAAAACAGAAATTGTGTAGAACCAAGACACTAAGGAGGAATAGATATGAGAACAGTTATAATTTTGACACCAAAATGGATTGGATAAGATATTTTTTGTGTCGAGATATTCTATTTTTTCAGATACAATGGAGAAAATCATAAGAGGGTTGTGGCATGTTGTATGTGAAGATTCAACAGTTGGTCACCTTTTTCCAAAGCACATTACTTTCTCTTATAAAAGATATCCCAATCTAAAGGAAATGTTAAATAGGAAATTGGAACCCTCGGTTGATAAAAATGTTGGGATGCATAGTTGTGGCCGATGCTCTGTTTGTGATAAAATCAAAAACATGCATGGGGTTAAAATAAATGGAAAGAAATATTTGGCGTTCGAGAGATTTGACTGTATGTCTTCTGGTGTAGTGTACATTTTGGGATGTGACTGTACCCCGCCTATGTGGTATATTGGTCAGACCACTAGGAAGGTTAAGGTTCGCATTTTGGAGCATTTGAGTGACATCAGGAGGGGTAATATGGAGAGCCCAGTAGCTACTCATTTTTGTAATTCACATAATGGTAACATTGAAGGCTTTAGATTTAGTGTACTTGCCAGACCTCATTTGTGTATAGGAAATTTCAAAACTGCTTTGAATAAGCTTGAACAGAGGATGATTATAGGGTATCACACATTATTTCCTGTTGGAATGAATTTAGAAAGTGGATGAAATTCATTAGTGTAGCAATTTTGAATCTTATAGCATATTTATTTCATTTCTTCTAATTGTGTATATTAATATATATGTCATATGTTATATATTATTATTTTTCTGAAATTTATAAGGACATGAATCTGTTAAATTAAATAATTAATGTAATATTAGAAACTGTATTTAAAATTTATTTAAAATCTATTGTGATAAAAAAGATAATATTTTCATGTTTATATATGTTGGATTTTGTCACAGTGTTGACAGGGTTAAAAATGTTTGATGAACTGATTAATTGATTAATTGTTTTATTGATGAATATATAAAAAGAGAATTTGTAAGTGTCTTAATGTGTTCCATTGAAGGCGAACTGCCGAGGTACCAGGACAGAACTGATGGATTAAAGCTGCTTCTTGTTCCACCCTCTGACTGCTTAATTTGTGGTATATCTTTCTCAGTCAGCCCTGATTTTGACACAAACCTATTCAGAACAAGTAAATCTTCACCTCATGTTAAGTATAAAGGGAAGTCCATTGTTTTACCATAGGCACTGATTTTATCTATGTTTCTTTTAACATTCATTTATTTACTGCTATCACATAGTACAGATGCCATTTTTTCTATCAACAGTACACTTGGTCATTATCGCCTTGTGACTGCTAGAACTATCCAAAATGTAAACAAACTCAGATCTCATTTTGGTCTCTGAAGTAAACTTTTTCAATTTCCCCCTCTTTGTGATACACATTTTGAAGCTTCAGTATTATTTGCCTTCCTGTCCATCACTATTTAAGTAATTTATATATGTGTCCTTTATCGTTTTTTTATGTTTACCCTTTAATATCCCTAAATCCACACACTGGATGCCTTGTTGCATTCACAGACAAGAAAGATATGTTATTGAACATCTGCGTTATCCTTTTTGTATTTGTTTTAGTCAAAATGCTACTATTCCAGCCCATTATGTTACCAAAAATGATTAACTACTGTAATTTCCTGCCTATACATAGATTTAGGCAAACCCTATTTGCATCTACAGAGAAGGTATAATTTGCATGTGCAAGGAATAGTTCATAATTTATATCAAATGGCACACTTCTTAAATGACAGTTTTCTCATCCAGCACTGATATCTTGTTTGAATTTAATTTATTTTAATGATGAGTGACACAAATTATTATGAGTTTTTAACTTTAGAAGAGATTAAAGCATGGTACAACAACTGGTACACAGCCTTGACTGCACTTTATGATGATGGTTTGTTAACGGATAACTTGTTTGACTGTCTACAGACACCTTCCCTCCACTTGCCTAAATTCTCTGGAATCCCTAAGCCACACAAAAAAAGAGAAAACCCTACTTACAGGCCAGTGGTTGCAAGCGGGATTCCCTGACCGAAGCTGCTGCCATCTACCTAGATTTTTTGTTACACCCTCTGGCTGAGAAGAACATTTCACACATAAAATACTCTAATGCTTTTTTAAGGAAAATAAAAAACATTACAATTGATGCTGAAAGCATTTTATTAACAATAGATGTTTAATCATTGCATACTGTACGTCCACATAATTATTCTATTGAAACAGTGATTTATTTGTACAGGAAAAACGACAATGGTACACCTGCACAATATGAAAGAAAGGTAAACTTTTAGATATGGTGCTTAGCTACAATTTTTTTATGTTTAATGGAAATTATTATAAACAAAAGACTGGATAGCCATAGGGGTAGCTATGGCCCCTAGCCTAGCCAACATAGCCATAGGCAAGTGGGAGGAGGATTATGTTTTTAATAACAGAGAATACATGCAGCATATCACAGTGCATCTGCTCTTTATTGATGACAATTTTCTTGTGAGAAAAGGAAACTGTGCTAAATCAGAAGATTGTATAGGGATCCAGGTTGGCCAGGATCGCCACAAAAATGGAACCCTTCCTTAAGAATCTAAATGAACTTGAAAATTATTTTTGGTGAGGGGATATAAAAGCAATATGTTAAGAAGCATTTTGGGACCTATAATTGAACTAAAAAGTACAAATGCACCAGCACTTAACAGGCCTTATAGGAGGATGTTAAAGAAATCTATGGACAACAAATATAAAGACATTTGTATCTTGACTTTTACTATTGACTATCACAGCATCATTAATGGTATTAGAGAGAACTGGGCTATAATTACTGAAAGCTCATATTTAATGGACATCCTTGGAGAAGCTCCTTCTTTTATGTATAGGAAAGTCACAAAAATCAGGAGTTGGGCTGAAGGTAGGCCCAGACCACAGGATACATGCACCAGTAAGTGTGGAGCCACTGTGTCCTTTGTCAACACATACAGGACGTAGACATGTTTCCCTTATTTAAAGAAACTGTTTAAAACTAACACAGGAAGTGATTGTAACTAATGCAGGTGGTTTGCAAGGTAGGATGCACTGACTATGAAACATTTTATGTGGGGAAAACAGACTTATAAGAAGGATTCCTTGCCATCTTTCTGAAATTAGAGCTAAGTGCAAGAGTAACGGACTGGCTCAGCATCTGCAGCTTCAGAAAAGACACACTGGCTTTAAATTTCAAATTACTAAACGTGTGGACCTTTTGGAACTGGAAGGATACATCCCTAATCTTTTAGAAAAATGTGAACTGCTGTAGTAGCTGAAACTGAATTATTTTAGAAAACTAGGGTTGAATCAGTGTTGCTCCATAAAAAGCATACTAGATCTCAAAAAAATGCTCGATTGTTTAAAAGATTATTAAACAACTGATATGGGACTAATCACTGATGGCATTACTGATTAATATTATTAAAAACAAGTATCAAACACTGTAAATATTTTACAATGAATATAATTAACATTGGTGCTTTTTTCTGATAGATATATATATATATGGTTCTACCTCACATAAACGAAACACCAAAACACCGACAACGCAATCACCGAAACCACATAACCGACAGTACAAAAACACGAAATTCCACATGCCCGACAATGAAATAACCGACGGTACACAAACACGAAACCTCATACACTTCACACACCACAATCAACAAACAAAACACATTCCCCGTCCAAAAACCACATACACAACACAAGCACACTAAAATCCCTACAAACCCACACTAAACCTCACATACACAACTACCTACAACCCTAACCCAAACCCTAACCCTAAGGTCCGTCACTACCGCACACTTACCTGACCCGCTCCTAACCCTAACTCACTTATCCCGCCCCTAACCCAAACACAATCACTACCGCACACTTACCTGACCCGCTCCCTAACCCTAACTCACTTATCCCGCCCCTAACCCAAACACAATCACTACCGCACACTTACCTGACCCGCTCCCTAACCCTAACTCACTTAACCCACCCCTATCCACACTTACCTTACTTGCACCCTAACGTCCGTCACTACCGCATACTTACACAGCCTTTTCCCATTTCGGCATCCTCGGCGTCGGTGCTTTCATCCGTCGGGTTGGTCTTCTGCTTGTCGATCTTCTAGGTCCCATCGTGTCGGTCTTCTGCGCTGTCAATCTTCTGGGGCTCGCGATTTCCCTGTCGATGTTCCGGTGTGTCGTTGAAGTGAGGTAGAACCATATATATATATATATATATATATATATATATATATATATATATATTTTTTTTTTTTTTTTTTTTTTTTTTTAAGCACGGTTTATCTGTTAAACGTTCTCATATTTTAACTGTTTTTTTAACATTCTTAACATTCTTTGCTAATTATTAGGAAGATTTAATGTTACTTTATATGTTAGATAATTGTATTCATAATAATTTTAGGTTGTTTTGTTAGCTTAATACAATTCAGGAGATAATTTGCTAAGTGTCTTATTTTCTGAATGTGATTAAGTGGTTTGATTGTTCTATTTTGGTAAACCTTGGTTATAACACTTAAAACATGTGAACATATTATATACACAAGCCGCATTATTTTTCCATCAGCCCTTCTGAATTTGCAGGTTTAGTTTCCAAACAGGGCAACTAGTTACATTATTTCACTTACAAACAGGGTGATAAGTTTCATCATTTCACTTTAGAACTATACATGTGGGCCTGTTAATGCTAGGAGCATTCACACAGGATTAACTTCATGACAGTTTTTTAATTAATTAATTTAGTAAACATAACTTTGTTCTGCACATACTTGTAAGTGTAAAAAGCACATGGTTCAGCTGATCTTATGGTGTATTTCTGATGGTTCTACATATAAGGGTACATTTGTTTTTCAAATGGGACACTTCCCCTGAGTGCACTCTTACACATTCAAGCCAAGTGTTTTTCCTAGTTAGATGTCACACTGTAACAGATCCCCATGGCATTTGCACTTTATTTTTAACATTTAGCACTGCATTTGTACCTTAGCAATTATAGTTTGGGATTTCATCCTACTTAAGTTTTCACATGTAGATTTATACACGTGTTCATTCATGTTATAATTTGTTATTGATGCAAACCTGATGAAGTATTTATTTGATATGAAAGCGATCTTTGTTAAAAGTGGTTTAATTTATGTTTATTAACATCTATTAATATCTGTTCTGGTAGATGTCTAGTGGTAGATTTTTTTGTTAGTTAATCATTTTGTTAGTTTCTTAATATAGTTTGGATTATTTGCTTAGCCTATATAAAATGTTAATAAGCTGGTCTCATATTGTAATTTGTCTCTAGCTTTTTACTTTCCGTTTTATGTAGCACAGTCTCTAATTACATTATGGTGTTAAGGGAGACTTGGTTAAAGAAATGATAGTAATGCTTTTATTGCTCTTAACAGAACCACCCTCTGTAATGACTCCCATGTTTTAAATAACCTGATTATATATAAATAAGGGTTGTTTTGGATGCTTTTCATTACACTCAACTAGGATCAATTGTTTGTGTGTTTCAATAAAGGAAATTTCTTTTTTAAATCAACGGTGGACTACCTACTATTTTCTGTTTTATTATTTTGTAACACATATTTTACAGTTTGATTTTTATTAATGAACTTGGTGCTTAACATAATTTAGGAAGTGAACATCACACCTTCCATGCTGCAAAGTTTTTTCGTGGTTTATCTTATTTTAATGCCAGCACTTACAAGCTTCTGTCTCTTTCACTGTATTTCCATTAATGTAGGAAATGATGTCTAAAATATTGCAGACTTTTGTAATACTTCTGCGTTCACTCTTGCAGTACACAGCCACTGCAGGAAAACAGTTACAGAAACAATAACGGTCTGTATTATTTTGCATTTTAAAAAGAAGATGACAGACTCTTCTTCCCTGCATTACATGTGTTTGTATCTCAGAATATCACTATTCATCATCAAAGGACCTGCAATCAAAGATAGATCAGCAAGCAAAAGGTGTATCTCTTGTGTGTGTGTGTGTGTGTGTGTGTGTGTGTGTGTGCGTGTGTGTGTGTGTGTGTGTGTGTGTGTGTGTGTGTGTGTGTGTGTGTGTGTGTGTGTGTGTGTGCGTGTGTGTGTGTGTGTGTGCATGTGTGTGTGTGTGTGTGTGTGTGTGTGTGTGTGTGTGTGTGTGTGTGTGTGTGTGTGTGTGTGCATGTGTGTGTGTGTGTGTGTGTGTGTGTGTGTGTGTGTGTGTGTGTGTGTGTGTGTGTGTGTGTGTGTGTGTGTGTGTGTGTGTGTGTGTGTGTGTGTGTGTGTGTGTGTGTGTGTGTGTGTGTGTGCATGTGTGCATATGTGTGTGTGTGTGTGTGTGTGTGTGTGTGTGTGTGTGTGTGTGTGTGTGTGTGTGCATGTGTGTGCATGTGTGTGTGTGTGAGCATGTGTGTGTGCGTGTGTGCATGTGTGCGTGTGTGCATGTGTGTGTGTGTGTGTGTGTGTGTGTGTGTGTGTGTGTGTGTGTGTGTGTGTGTGTGTGTGTGTGTGTGTGTGTGTGTGTGTGTGCGCATGAGTTAGGGTGCGTGTAAATGTGGCCTATCCTTTTCTTGCTACTATTTCATTACTACACTAATACGTATCACTAGCCTCTCCTCAACATGCATACAATCAAGAGGTTATGTGACATTGTGATAACAGGAATGTAACACAATTTGTATAGGGAAAAAGTAAAAAAGAGTATGTTTATAAGCACACTGGTTTACAGAATAAATAATTTTGAAACGACTAATACATGCACTGACTTATTCAAATCTCTCAACTGTCAGATTTTCACAGAATGCCCAGATTTTTGCCTCATATTTTTGGTCTCTTCCTCTTAAAATGTGTGGTTTTCTTACAAATCACTGGTAAATCACTGAGGACTAAAGTCAGAAAATAATGACAGACATTAGAGTTTCAGTCTTCATATCCTTCAGAAAATTCATGCTAATGCAAAATGTATTAGTCTATTCACTGCCTAGGTTTGTAAGAGCAGTACTTAAAAAGTGTCCCTATTTTTGTGCCTTTGTCCTGCCATTATTTGTGGCTTTGTCCGGATTCCTTGTGCTGAGAGGTTGAGAGGTATGACTATATTCTGTATTCTCAAGTGATTACTGTACCAGCATTCTTCTGCAGAAGGATATCTGATTCTGCAATGTTAAATAAATATGTCTAGTTTATGGGACTCTGGAATGACCTTCAGCAAGAAGGCAGCTTAGTACTGTTTCTTTTCTTTCAGGATTTTTAAAATGACTTTTAAAAAGTAAGAAATTCTTTACAGTAGTAACAAATAAGCAACAACAGACAGTAAAGGAAAATAAATGTTTTGGATGAATTAAAAGAAATATATCAAGAAGTCAGATTAATACACCATCATAGCTGGAATAACTGGCGCTCTAGGCAGTCCCAAGACTGGAACCCCCAACCTAAAGTTGAAGACCAAAAAATAAATAAATATATAAATGAGAATGCAGCATGTATGAATGCAATATAAATGATTACCACAAAAGCTGCTATAAAATAACAGGAGCAAATAAATGGTGCAAAATCATAAACAAAACTGTAAGCACATTGCAAGAGTGTGCAGGCTTAGCAGGAACATGCAGAGCCCTATGTTGCACTGCAGTGCAGTAGCACAGCATATTATGCACATACATCTCAACTGTCCACCTGCACTGCATGTTATGCACATACATCTCAAATGTCCACCTGCACTGCATGTTGTACACATATGTCTCAACTGTTCACCTGCAGTGCATGTTATGTACATACGTCGCAACTGTCTGCCTGCACTGCATAATATGCACATATGCCTCAACTGTCCAGATTTTTTCAGAATGCGCAGATTTTTGCCTCATATTTTTGGCCCGTTATTCATAAAAATGTGTGTTTTTTTTACAAGTTCTTGAGGCCTGAAGTGACTACAGAATGACATATCTTAGAGTTTCAGACTTATTATCCTTCAGAAAATCGTTGGTGATGCAAAAGTTGTTACTTTAGCAGCTTTATAACTTTATAAGTACAAAATGTAAAATCTGTCCCTGATTTTGGGCCTTTGTCCCCTCATTATTTATAGCTTTGTCCACCTTTCTTGGGCTTAGAGGTTGAGAGGCATGATTATGCATAAACATGAATACTTATGTTCTACAACATTATGCAACTGGATGTATATAAACGGGTCTACTTCAGAAACCCCAAATCCCACTTACCTGACTTTCACATAACTGAGATGACAAAGCCAAAACACCATGTATAGTAGCATGTCCACATTCACATTGTGGATATTTTTAGTTGATGTTGTGGACATCAAGATGTGGGTCTGTTAACAAAATTCATTAGACCTACACACACACACACACACACACACACACACACACACACACACATTACCTTGGCGGACAAATCAGCAACACTGATACCAAGAACATCTACCACAAAAGGCTGACAAGCAACTGTGCATGTGTCCATGGAAAATCCATGCAGTATTCAAGCAAAATAAATAACATGACATAATTATTTGCAGTACCCGTACCCCCCTGCTAATTCAATATGTATGCTAATTCAGATATCACATGATCCCTGTTGTTGTTGTTGTTGTTGTTGTGTCTTTCGGCTTTTCCCGGTTAGCGGTCGCCACAGCGGAACTCCGGTCCGCTAATGATTGGCAAAAGATTTTTACCTGCAGAGTTGCCAGCCCTGACACACAACCTTCAATGAAGGTATGCCCATTCACACATGTCTCCACACAGATGATGCTCTAGCTGAGAATCGAACCGGACAGCATCTCACTGTGAGGTGACAACGCTACCGCAGCACCACCACCGCAGTATATCACATGATCCCTCTAGTAAGGGAATATTCCTCTACCTGGAGATTGTCAGTCTAAAACACCTGTCGATCAAAAGCATATGTTGACCAAATGAGGGTGATTTAACAGATGTTGACCACCTAGCTTTTCGACCAAATACCTGAGTCCCAAATAGATAGATATAAATATAGACATAAATATAGATATACAGGTAGATATATGAACCCATTCTCTTTACTGAAAGTTAATTTGTTCATAAAGTGAAATGCTGATACATTTTTCTGAACATGTTCATTAGCCTCCAAGCACCACCTTAGCAATATATGCTAACCCTAAACTTGTCTCTGGCCCTAACCCTAACGCTACACTTTTTCTTGGAAAAAACATACTGTAACATTATCATTATTCAGACAAATTAGCTCCAAATGTTATGTAACTGCCATTATTTTTTTTTTTTGGTTTAGAGAGCACAAAAGCACATTATTTCCTTTTTTTGTGATATTTTGTAGGTTCAGTGTTTTGAGTGCTCAGTAATTTGAATGTTCAAAATGCGTCTGTTGATCTTATATGTTCAACATTCTAACATTTGGAACATTCTTATTATAATTATATATACATATATGGTTTGTCTGCATGTGGAACACGTGAACGTTGGATATTTGAATGTCCATCTTGCAGAAAATCTCTGCACTGAAAGTTCATATCAGCGAATGCACAGTGCGTTCACTGATATAAACTTGAAGTACTGTCAGAGATTGTGGTACAGTGCAGTGTGGGAAATTCATCACTCTTCTCACTGTAGTACGATCTCGGAGTTGGAATATATAGTTAGCAACGTGATGTTAGGTGTAGAAGTTTAGTGTTTCTATGCTCCTACACAGACATCATGTGATGTGTTCAATTTTAATGTCACATCAGCTGAATTTGTTCAGCTGTTTCAGCATTGTGATTTGCAGGGGGCGTTTTTTCGGTTCTACCTCACATAAACGAAACACCAAAACACAGACAACGCAATCACCGAAACCACATAACCGACAGTACAAAAACACGAAATCCCACATGCCCGACAACAAAATAACCGATGGTACACAAACACGAAACGTCATACACTTCACACACCACAATCAACAAACAAAACACATTCCCCATCCAAAAACCACATACACAACACAAGCACACCAAAATCCCTACAAACCCACACTAAACCTCACATACACAACTACCTACAACCCTAACCCAAACCCTAACCCTAAGGTCTGTCACTACCGCACACTTACCTGGCCCGATCTCTAACCCTAACTCACTTATCCCGCCCCTAACCCAAACACAATCACTACCGCACACTTACCCGACCCGCTCCCTAACCCTAACTCACTTATCCCGCCCCTAACCCAAACACAATCACTACCGCACACTTACCTGACCCGCTCCCTAACCCTAACTCACTTAACCCACCCCTATCCCCACAGACCATCAATATCCACACTTACCTTACTTGCACCCTAACGTCCGTCACTACCGCATACTTACACAGCCTTTTCCCATGTCGGCATCCTCGACGTCGGTGCTTTCATCCGTTGGGTTGGTCTTCTGCACTGTCGATCTTCTGGGCCCTGTCGTGTCGGTCTTCTCACCTGTCGATCTTCTGGGGCTCGCGATTTCCGTGTTGATGTTCCGGCGTGTCATTTAAGTGAGGTAGAACCATTTTTTCATGGTTGTGGTTCGGTATTTTAGTTGCAAATTATTTTGTTCTTCGGCATTATGATATTAAATCTATATATACATATATATATATATATATATATATATATATATATATATATATATATATATATATATATATGTTCATGGGTGCATACTAGGCTAATGGCTCTGGTGCAAGCCTAGCCCATAGGATCACCCCGGCATTGTGCCACCCGTCCTTAGTTCCTAGTGTCTCTGTTGAGTATATATGATTACCTGTCATTTGCTAAATGTCAATATCCCTAAATAACAACTCACTGTCTTGAAATAATTGAAAATCCATTTAGCTAAATGACGATTTGACTGAAAGTCAAGAGGGTGAGATGGGGAGAAATGGCCCCTGGGGGTATTCTTAGCAGTATGGAGAGAAAGGCGTATCCCAGATGACTTGAGAATAAGCACAGAGTTATGCCGCTGTATAAGAACTAAAGAGATATCCACAACTTTGGGAAGTACAGAGGTATCAAAACCTTTCTCACTGCATAAAAACTTGGAGAGGGTGATTTAAGAACAATTACACAGAGCAGTAGAAACTAAGATGGGAGATGAGAAGTTTGGATTCAGATCAGGATGTCGAGGACCCGATCTGATGTTTATAGTGAAACAGAGAGTCGAGAAGAAGCAGGAGATGAGGAAAGAGACCAAATGGGGATTCCTAGACTTGGAAAAACATAACCACAAATTCCCAAGACAGCTGATTTGGGCAATTCTGTGGTGGTTCAAATTCCCATAAGTGTTAGTAGAATTAATGCAGGCTATCTACAAGGACCCAATGACTCAAGTATGAACTGTGCTTGATCTGAAGGAAGGGTTCCCAGTTTAAGTGGGTGTGTATCAGGGTTCACCCCTGAGGGCAATTCTGTTCATACTGCTGGTGGACTACATTAGCAAACAAGTTAGAGGGGATAGAGCAACAAAGCTGCTGTATGCAGATTATGTGTCATCACAGGCAGACTCTGAGCAAGAACGTCAGCAATAAAGGATGAGAAATGAAAGGCAAAATCAAAGGCACATGGCATGAAACTGAATACAAATGAGACCGTTATAATAGCAGCAACACATGGCATGAAACTGAGTACAAATGAGACCGTTATAATAGCAGCAAATGGCAGCTGAGAACTGAGATAGAAGGGAAAATTAGGGAACAGGTAACAGCTTCAGTTATCTGGAAGAGGTGTTTAAGGAGAAGGGAAGTCTGAATGAGGAGGTAAAAACTAGAATCAGAGGGGCTGCAGCCAACTGGTACAGAGTATTTATGACAGACAAATGCCAAAGAAGTTGAAAAGTAAGGTGTACAATACAGTGCTGTGACCAGTACTACTGTATGGTACAGAAACCTGAGAAGTAAAAGAAGTGCAGTTGAGGAAGTTAGAGGTGATGGAGATGAAACAGGTGGTAGGATGCACATTGTAGGACAGCCACAGAAATATGGGTACCAGAGCAAAAGCCAGACTAGTTCCAATTGTGCAGAAAGTCAAAGAGAACAGATTATGGTAGCTCAGGTACATGCACAAATAAGTCGAAGACAATCTGATGAAGACGATTTGTGGCAGGCAGGAAGAAGTCAAGAAGAAATGAAGACATCCAGGAAAGAAGTGGATGGCTTGTATGAGAGAAGACCTGGGTTAGTCAAATATGAGTGTCGAAGAAGGTAGGAGAGAGGCATTGAATCTAAACAGATGCTGACAAATGACACAACACCCAGACCCTATGTAGAAAATGGGAAAAGGGGGGATGATGGTGATGATAAACATTTGAATGAATGTCTGTTTCACTGAATGTGGCATAGCGACACCTAGTTCTTAAACATAGAACTAGAAAATGCAGAAATATATGAAGAAGCTTTATCTGGTAGTTTGTGTTGCCTATATATAACCACAGATGGTTTTGTTTCTATCTGCATGTTTATGACTTCCTCTGTGTGCTATTTTCAGTTTTCTTTACAGCCATAGCCGGCCTTAGGCATAGGCCAACTAGGCAGCCGCCTAGGGCGCCGCTTTAGTAGGGGCACTTTTCCAGTATTTATTTGGTGTAGGTAGACCAGGATGGGGGCACTGGGTGGTGTGGTGGGGGTTGCCGTGGTGCCCTTTTGCCTAGGGCACCAGTTGACCTAAGGCCGCTTCTGTTTACAGCTGTGTAAACATGGAGTATATTTAAGAAAGAAGGGTGTGGGGTCAAAGCACTCCACCTGGGGGAGTGCAGGGGGATGTGCTTGCCTCACTGAAAAAAAAATATTTTAGTAATATTTCTCTTGTTTTGAGTATATGATATTTCAATGATTTGGAAATTGATTAAAAGGTGTTTCAATGAAATAGGCTTTCAATCATTTGAATTAAGTCATTTAATCATCTGCACCCCCACCTAAGTAGTAGGTGTTAACCCTAATCCTAACAATGCTCTTGCTCCTAGGCTTAACTGTGCAGTTTATCTTAAAATGCCCTTTCTGTAACACTGCCACTACAAAGGACAGCTTGGACACTCACCTCGCATACACACAAATACACTCACAAACTAAATTGATCCACTAAACTAACTCTTAACCAAATGCACACACTCTAACACAAAGTCCCATCCCTAACAAAAACCCACTTTCCTTTGTTGATCAATCTGGAAGCCATCCAAAACACCATTTGCACAAACATCCCTTTACACAAAAGTAGCTACAGTTCACTTTGGCCACACAAATTAGTGTCCATCAAGTAAACTGTATCTGTATATAGGTTCATAGTTTCATAGGTCCATACTAGGCTATCTGCCCTAGGGCATTTATAAGCCTAGCCAGAGTGTGTTTGGCTTTCGCCACCCATTTTAAATTAATTTTGCTATGCCCTTTTTTGAGGTTAGTATACTGTGCCTCTGTCTAACAGTGACACAGAAGTGATACCCAGGGTAAACTTATGATCCCCCATCCACTCATCAAGATTCCTCTTGAAGAGAGTCAATGAGGGACTCTGCCTAACCTGGACTGGGATTTTATTCCAAAGTGAAGGGAGCCTCTGGGTTATGAATCTGTCCCTCCAGCATGTCCTATTTATTTCAGTGCTGAGGTTCAAGTCTCTCGAGCGCGTAGCTCGATGGGATTTGGATTTTCTGAGGTGCAGCATGTCCATTAATTCCGGGTTGAACATGGCTTTATACGTCAGGCACAGATCGCCTCTGAGCAGGCGGTATGCCACTGAGTAGAGCTGGAGTTTCTTTAACTGGGCAGCATATGGCATCTGTTTGAGCCCTTTGATCCTCTTGATGAGGTACTTTTGGGGTCTTTCCAGTTGCTGCAGGTGTCTGGTAAGGTACATTCCAAAAGGGGCATTGTACTCAATTATGGGCCTGATGAGGGATGAGTAAAGAGGCACGATGACCTCCCCTGATCTAGATGTGAATCCCTTCATGATTAGCTAAATAAAATGTTTTTCTAACCACTTTGGCCACGTGGTTGTCAAATGAGAGTTTGCTATCAACTTAGGTCCCCGGGTCCCTAACTACTTCTTCCGTACTTAATGGATTGCCACCTATGTGGTTATTTGTGGGCACTTTGTTTTTGCCAAAGGGGATGACTATACACTTTTTGGCATTTAGCTTAAGGCCATGGCTCTGGCACCAGTTGTCTGTTTCTATGAGGCCCTTTTGGAGGATGCTTGTGTCGGCTGGAGAGTCGATTATGGCGCCTAGTTTGCAGTCATCTGCGAACTTGGTCAGCCACAGTCCTTTCGTGTTGGCCTGTACCTCCGAGAAATATATACTGAACAAGAGAGGTCCCAGGACTGAGCCTTTTGGGATGCCACTTGTAACTGGTTTGGAGTCTGACATGGCTCCAGCAATTCTAACCATGTGGGTTCTGTCCTTGAGCCAGTTTGCAACCCATCTAGTGACATAGGAGTTTATATTTAAGCTGGTGAGCTTATCTATAATGCCCGAGTAGGGTATTGTATTGAAGGCTTTTGCGAGGTCCAGGTAGGCTGTGTGGACCACCTTCCCCTCGTCAATGGCCTTGGTGACTGTTTCAAAGAAATCAACCAGGTTTAAGAGGCAGGATCTGCCCTTAAGAAAGCCGAACTGGGTAGGATCCAGTGTCTATAGGTCCCCAATATCTTTATTTATGAGGTCCATGATGATCCTTTCCATAGCTTTGCAGACCAAGCTAGTCAGGCTTATGGGGTGATAGTTTCCAGGATCCGTTGAGGCACCACCTTTGTGGAGAGGGACCACTGTTGCTGTACACCACTCTTTGGGTACATATCCTGTAGTAAGGCTGAGATTAAACAGTAGTTTTATGTTTGGGTTTAGCGCTTCTTGGAGTTCATGTAGGACACAGCCCGGGACACTGTCTGGTCCCATTGATGTTGTGTTTTTTGCTTTGGAGAGGGCGGCTCTTACCTGAGCATCTGAGATGTCAGGGGGGCAGCACTCTGCTGGGATAGATATTTGCCCTTTTGGTGGGGAGAGGGGGGGAGTTTGCGCTGAACCTGTCAGCTAGGATGTTGGCAATGTCTGTGGGTTCAGTGTATTTTTTGTCATTTTGGACTAATTCTGAGCATATCTGAGAATTCCCACCCAGGTTCCTAACATAACTAAAGAAAGCCTTGTGATTATCCTTAGTGTCCTGTGCAATTTTTCTCTCGAAGCTGGCCTTAGACGATTTTATGAGTGCCCGTAGTTTTTTGCTAATACTGATCAGAGATGCCTTCCCTTTCTGGGATTTTGCTCTATCATGTAGTAGCTTCCTCCTTCTATTGTATAGTTTGTTTATGGCTGGAGTCCACCAGACAGGACGTCTGCCTTTGGAGGATTGGGTCTTGGTTTTATTTGGGATTGCATGATCCATGCATTCATGAAGGTGTTCATAGAATGCGTTTATAAAGGATTCTGCAGTCTGGGCCGTATTTTCCACAGGCCCGGGGGCTTTGAAGGATTCCACCTCAGTTTTGAGGAGTGTGAAATTTGCTTTAGAGAAGTTTTTCACTGTGGTTTTCTGGGCAGGGGGTGGGGTCGGGATATACATATCTCTCTCTCTCTCTCTCTCTCTATATATATATATACATATATATATATATATATATATATATATATATATATATATATATATATATAGTATATGAGTGAGTGTGTGTGTATACATATATCTATATATATATATATATATATATATATATATATATATATATATATATATATATATATATATATATATATATATATATATATATATATATATATATATATATATATATATATATAGGTCTACTTCAGTAGCCAGACCACTAACTTACCCGACACCCAGTTGCCAGTGATGACAAGACCAACACCTTCAGAAGACCAACATCTGGAAGACCAACTTTCATGCAAAGTAAGTATCCGCTTGGCCATCCTGATAAATTTAACTAAAGTAAGTAAAACTAAACCTACCGATGGGGGGGCTTTGTCCCCCCATCCCCCCAACTAAATATACCAACTCCAAGAACGCACTACCATGGGGATAAGGGGCAAAGTTCAATAGGATGGCCATACACACACACACACACACACACACACACACACACACACACACACACACACACACACATATATACACACACACACACACACCCTATTCATATATAGATAAACAGATAATATACACACACACACATCTCTCTCTCTCTCTCTCTCTATATATATATATATATATAAAATACTGACAGCTTTTGTTATGAGTTTAATAACAGCTGTACTAATGGTGTTGCATGATGACTCATAAACAGTGACCTTAGAAAAACCCTTTCGGTAACATTTCACTATAAATGGAGTCAGTCACATGCCTGATGATCCAACCAAGCAAAACATGTTTTCACGTAGAGCAGAAAATGTGTTTTGCACCATTGTGAAATTCTCCTCTTAGAATTAAAATAAAAGAAATTCAAGTGAGAGAAATTATGAAAATGAAATTTTGAAGTGCAATTCTGGTAGGGAGGTTTCTCCTTCTTCATCTCCCTTTGTGGGAATTTGCCCCCACACCCTCTACCTTTATGTATTCCACCTATATAATCATTCCATCTTGGATAAGGGCAAAACACATAATTAAAACATCACATTTTTGAAACTGTGCCCTTTCAAAATTTTTGGCATTGTAATTCTGAAGTGGGGCCATTCTGGTCATATGTAACATCTTAAAAAGGATTTAGGAAGTGAAATGTTTTATGTTAGCCTTTACTTGTTTAACTTTTGATAAGTACAAAAGGGCCATTGTGATGCAAATCCCATAGTACTGTTTACAGTAAAGTAACAAATGCATTAAAATGTAGTTAGTAACAATATATGACTGAGAGAAAGAGGTAACAATGCTCTCAAGATAATTTTCATAGCCAATAGACCAGAAAAATCTTGTGACAGGGAGTCAAAGAATGTACAATAGCTGTACTCCTATTCAGTAGCCAGAATATGGAATACCTTACCTATAAATATCAGAACTAACCAAAAGCTCTCTTCCTTCATTAACTAAAATAATATCTCATCAAACGCCAGAACTGCTCCTGCTCTCAACCTGGCTAAAGCTCTATATGATTTCAGCTAGTAACCTGCTATTAAGCACGCCTGTAAATTCTTTTCCACTGTTACCCTCTCCCGCTCTCTCCACTAGTAACATTTCTTTAATATTTCAAGTCACTCTTGTCGCTCCCATCTGCTCTTCACCATTATCCCTACCCTTTCTCCCAATCGCTTTATCATTTTTTTTCTTCTCCAGTACCAATCCATTCTTCCTTCCTTAACATAACCCTAATCTCCCTGACATCTTTCCTTGCCAATAATATTTTAATAACAAAAATGCAAACAATTTTAGAAAAAACACAAGGTATATACCTGTCATTATCTGCTATTCTCGATAACAACTGTTTATGTTCATATATTGAACTGTAATGCTTACACTATTATAATTTTCCTTTGTAAATTAGTTGTGTACATTTTTAATTTTTTCTGGAGCTTTTCTCTCCGAGCTTTTCGCTGAAAATGGGTACCTCTGGACCTAATTGGACTTTCCTGGTAAACAAATGCAAAATAAATAAATAATCAGATTGGAGGAGACGAAGGGTGTCAGTCTGGATAATATGCTGCTTTTTGAGCTGTGTGCTGCTGATATGGCAACTGGCTATTTTGTTTAGCTAATTTCCCATTTAATCAGAAACCTTGCAGTGTAAGCAAAATTGCAAAACACTGAAGGTAAGTTAGTTTCTCTTTTCCTCCATTGCTATTTAATGTTAGAGTGAGCATATTTAGAGATGCATGGGTGTGAGTGTGTAGTTGTTTCCCATAAAATATACTTCTTTTTAATTTGATGGTATGGTTCATTGGGGTGCTCTTTTTATCAGAATGAGTGCTGAGAAAAAAAAAAAAACATCAATCTTTAGCAATGCATCCTTCACATCAGAGGGAGCAGAGCTATTGTACAGATTCATGAGCAGGAAAATGGAACTGCGTCAGGTACAGAAAAGACTGTTCCATAGAAGAAGTACTCTCTGCGACACATACCCGCTCTTCCAACATGTTCTAATTATTTTGCAAAAGGGATTTAGATGCCTTGAGTGGGTGTTTACACTACTCACGGGCTTGCAAATGTATAATGGGTCTGAAAGGATAGGATCTGTTAAGAATCTACACACAAGGCAGAGGCTGCCTATTAGTTGCCTGTATGATATCAAGAAGACGGATAAGGCTTTGAGATCATCTGCAATTTCTGTGATTTAAGGTCCTTGATTTTTTTTTTTTTTTTTGTGAGAAGGGGAGATGTAGTCATTCCAATTGTGGCAAGTGTTTGAACAGACTCATACGGAACGTAACATTATATTCTATGATCAGCCTGAAGAGAGCCGAGTACAGTGGAGTGTTGACATCCCTGGACTTGAATGTGATGCCTTTAGATAGGAGCTGTCTGATGA
The DNA here is from genome assembly GCF_019279795.1 of Protopterus annectens. Taxonomy (NCBI): domain Eukaryota; kingdom Metazoa; phylum Chordata; order Ceratodontiformes; family Protopteridae; genus Protopterus; species Protopterus annectens. The sequence goes on along the minus strand of NC_056742.1, from coordinate 528,910,055 downwards.
AAAAGGATCTCCTTTCAACAGTGGGTGCATAATGATCAAAGGGCCATTCATTTTTGACATAGGTTCCCAGATCCTGGACTGCGGGATCAACTTTCAGTGATGTGTTGTCATTGTAATAGTTGCAAGGCACTGTTAGGACTCTATCATAATCCATGTTGGTGTGAACGACTTGAGAAGTACCTCACTGGACTATATGAAGAGAAACATGACTGAGCTCTCTGATTATGTGTCTCAGGCAGGTGTGTCCCTAGCCTCAAAAAGCATTTTACTTTCGCCTAGGATGATACCTCAATTAAAACAAAAATTATTGACTTCAACAATTGTCTTAGTTTCTGGTGTTATTCAAAGGGTATCCAGTATATGTCAGCCTGGGATGACAAGGTCAACAGATATTGATGCTTTGCCAGAGATGGTCTTCATCTGTCACCCCTGGGACTTCAGTTACTGGCTAATGTTCTTGCCACCCCCATACTGCCTTTTTTTAGATAATGTCACAATAACAAAATTCCCAAAGTCAAAATAGCTTCTAAAAACAACCTGAAGGTTATGCTGCTAAATGCTAGGAGTCTAAACCAGAAACTGTACTCACTGGAAGCAGTCCTCACCTTGGAAGATGCTCACATTTGTGCAATCATTGAGATATCAGCTACAGCAGACTGCATTTCCTTCCACACGTTCAGACCACAAACTGAAGGCATGAGAACTAAAGGAGGTGGTGTATCAGTATTCATTAATGATAAATACACATCTAGATTGGTTAAATAACACAATTCCTTTAAATTACTTCAGCTACAATTGACTGTGGGTAAGACCCCCTTCGGGTCATTGCTAGCTACAGGACCCCCTCCATGAATCAGGACATCCACTCAGCTAACTTGGATCTACTAGAGTCAATCATACCTCTCAACCTTGTAGCACAAGAAATCTCGACAAAGCCAAACATAAGGAGACAACGGCCCAAAAACAGGGACATTTTTAAATATTGCTCCTATAAACTTAAAAAGTTGATGGAATAATAGATGTTGCATTATTATGCATTTTCAGAAGGGTAGGAAGTCTGCAACTCAAATGCCCATCATTATTTTGTTACTTTAATTCTCAATGACTTGCCAGAAAAAAACAGAAATTTTAAGAGGAAAGGATGAAAAATATGAGAAAAAATCTGGACAGTTAAGAGGCATGGAGTCACTCATGTTACAACCAAAGACCCTAGTTTTGGGTGACTTTAATTACCCTTCTATTGACTGTGTAAATTGTACGTGTTCTAACTTACTTGCCCAAAGGTTCCTGTACTTTGTTAACTCCAATGCCCTGGGCCAGCTGGTTGACACACCCACAAGGAGCTCAAACATGCTGGATCTGGTGCTCACCAACATGTGGGACTACTGCACCATTGTCTGTGGCCATCCCTGGTGAGATCTGACCACAAATCATTCTTGCTAGAAGTGACTATAACACAACAACCCCGCTTAGCAACAACTAGACTAAAAAACTTCTCCAAGGCCAATTGCAACCTCTTACATGACAGCATAAATAGTTCATAACCCCTCCCCCAACTTTGGAACAGACGCCTGTGCTAAGTTACACTCCAATGCTTTATACACGCATCTGTACAATTGTAGTCACTCTGCAGTACCTGATAGAACCAAACCAAAATCTTCAAGGAAAAACAAACCTGCCTGGTGGACAACTGCAATTAATAGGCTATACAATAGGAGAAAGAAATTGCTGTCTAAGAGTAGGAAGGAACAGTCTCAAAACTGGAAACACTCACTCCTCAACTTAAACAAGCAAATAAGGCTCCTAGTGAAGTCCTCCAAAGCTAACTACGAATCCAAATTAGCTTCCCTAACTAAGGATAACCAGAAGGCATTCGTTAGTTACATCTGTAACCTCAAAGGTAAGGCTCAGATTTGCGCTGAACTCATAGTTAATGGTACTACATATACAGAACCTGCAGATATAGCAAATTCAGATTCAGTGAAAACTTCACTCCCCTGTCCCTGCCATACAAACCCCAAAGCAGCCCTAACACCTGTTCCCACCTAGTATCTCCAAGGAGCGGGTCTTAAATGCCCTCTCCAAATCTAAAAGCACAGCCTCAGTGGGACCAGACAACATCCTGGGCTGTGTTCTACACAGGTTAAAACAGGAATTAGCATCACCATTGGGCACACTTTTCAATCACAGCCTAAGCACTGGCTTCATCCCAGCAAAATGGAAAACAGCTACTGTCATCCCTTTGCACAAAGGGGTGCAATCACGGACCCCAGGAATTTTAGCCTGACCAACCTTATCTGCAAGGCCATGGAACGAATCATCATGGACCTTATTAACAAAGATATAGGAACTCCCTAAATGCTCAACCCCACCCAGTTTGGCTTTGTCAAGGGGAGATCATGCCTGTTAAACTTAGTGGACTTCATCGAGACAGTCACCAAAGCCCTAAAAAGGGGCAAATCTGTGCATATGTCCTACCTAGACTTAGCCAAGGTCTTTGACACAATCCACCACTCAGGCATCATTGTTAAACTCATTCAGCTGGATATCAACCCATATATTGTCAGGTGGGTTGCAAACTGGCTCATTGATAGAACTCATATGGTCAAAATAGGGGACTCCACCTCCTTCAGCAGACCCATAACCAGTGATGCTCCACAGGGATAAGTTCTGAGACCCCTACTGTTCAGAATCTACTTCTCTGAAGTACAGGCTAAAACTAAAGGACTGTGGCTGACAAAGTTTGCTGATGACTTCAAACTGGGAGCAATCATTGAAAACCCTAGTGATGTCAACATCCTGCAAGAAGGTCTTATGCAGACTAATGACTAGTGCCAAAGCCATGGTCTTAAACTTACTGCAAAAAAATGCATTATCATCTCCTTTGGTAAAAGTGATGGTCATAGGTTCATAGGTTCATAGGTAGGTACTAGGCTATCAGCCCAAGGGCCTACGTAAGCCTAGCCAGCAAGGTTCCATAGCTTACGCCACCCAAGAAAGTTATTTTCCTGTGCCACTGTCAAGCAGAGACACAGACGTGATCCCCGGGGTGTATTTCCTATTTCCCATCCACTCATCAAGATTTTTCTTGAAGAGTGCTAATAAAGAACTTTGCTTGACATAGATGGGTAGCTTGTTCCAGAGTATAGGAAGTCTCTGGGACAGGAATCTATCCCTCCAGCATGTCCTGTTTATTGTGGTGACAAGGTTTAAGTCCCTAGAGCGTGTAGCTCAGAGGGATTGGGATTTCTTTAGGTGTAGCATGTCCAACAGCTCTGGGTTTGACATAGCTTTATATGTTAGGCAGAGATTACCTTGGAGTAGGCGATATGCTACGGAGTAAAGCTGGAGTTTTTTGAGGCGGTCAGTGTAGGGCATTTGTTTGAGGCCAGTGATCCTCTTTGTGAGGTACTTCTGTGGCCTTTCCAACTGCTGCAGATGTCTTGTGAGGTACATTCCAAAAGGGGCATTGTACTCTATAATGGGTCTAATGAGTGACGAGTAGAGGGGAACAATGACCTATTTTTTCCTGGATGAGAACCCTTTATGATGAGGTGTGCAAACTAACACATCAATAGCAATACCCTAAGCACACAGTCAGTGGTGAGAGATGTGGGAACACAGGTCAACAGCAAACCTAAGTTTGATAACCATGTCTCCACAGTGGTAAGAATGGCATTTTATACTGCTCATCTCATAAGTAAGGTCATTGCCTCTAGAAAAAAAGAGGTTATAACCCCCCCCATACTCCTCCCCATCAGGCCAATAATAGAATACAACACTCCCTTTGGTATATTCCTTTCCAAACACCTGCAGCAATTGGAGAGACCACAGAGGTTCCTTACAAAGAAAATTCAGGGTCTTCAACATTGTCACTTTACTCTGTGTCATACAGACTTCTCAGAGGCAACCTGTGTCTTGCATATAGAGCAATCTCTGACCCAGTTTTTATGGAAATGCTACACATTCACAAGTCAAATGGCACCAAGTCAATCGCTCAAAGGACCTTAACTTGGAATGTGACATCAACAGAACTTGCTGGAGAGACTGATTTGTCTCACAGATGTTGCCCTGCCTTTGAAACAAGCTTCCTGATCATGTTAAACAAAGCCCCTCACTTGCCCTATTTATGAGTAATTTGAATGATTGGATGGGTAACTGGAAATTCACTTCAGGGGTTCCACCTGTGTCCATCTTGGACAGGGCAATAGGTGCTGATTTTAATGTCTGCTTGAACCAGACACCCTGAGAACATGGGTTGAACTTGGCTAAGCTTGTAAGGACCCAGGGACCTTTAGCCTAATAATCTCCTATAATCCAATGATCCTATGAAGGAAAGCCATGCTTGCCAAAGGATATCATTATACATTTCTTGAAATTTAATTTTAGAGAAATTTGGTATCCTCTACAGAGTTTATGATGGCATGAAGTTTATACCCATTTGCAAACTTCCTCAGTTATGAAGCCATAACATTTGCTTTGACCTCTGAGAAGTAAATATTAAAGAAAAGTGGTCCAAAGATTGAACCCCAGGGTTCACTGGTATTGAGAGACATTATGGAAGCAGTAGAACTGCACACTCTAATTTCATGAGTTCTATCTGTCAGCCAATTTGCAATCCGTTTACATTTAGCTGGGAGAGTTTTGTAGAATAGTGTGTGTGTGTGTGTGTGTGTGTGTGTGTGTGTGTGTGTGTGTGTGTGTGTGTGTGTGTGTGTGTGTGTGTGTGTGTTGTACCTTTAAGAAGCATTTCAAGGACAGAACATGCATATAAATAGCAAGCACAAGCTAACATCAGTGCCATTTTGAGAGTGTAGCCAGAAAGTGAGCATCTATGAGTGTAATAGCTAGTTTGTTTATAAGTTTATCTGTGTTAAAGTTATTAAGCCTCAATTCTAATGTGTTTGTACATAATAAAGCTGCTTGAACAGAACCCATGATTGATCTTCTGTTTTATCCTGACTGGACAAGTAACATGGTGTCAGAAATGGGATTCCAGACACTGCCTTTCAGAGCTTCAAGGTCAGAGTTAACAGTGAAGGTAAACTAAGAGAACCAAGCACAAAAAAGGGCCAGAAATGAACTAAAAGTAATGAAAATTTGCACACATTATTTATTTATTAAAAAAGATAAAATTGAGTATTACAAGGGCACAAAACACATTATTAAACAAGCAGGAGGCACGAAAAAGTTTATTAATTAAATTAAATGTTTAAAATTAAGATTTGTGATAAATCAATTATCAGAAAAGCACATAAGGTGTTCAGAATTACCTCAGAATTGCAAAATGAGCATGTTTAGAGTAAAACAAGCACATGAAAACTATAATGGGCATGAAAAGAGATTAAACGAGCAAAACAAATATAATAAAGGGCAAAAAGGGCACATTTAAGCAAGGCGAATGAATGTCTTTAGGCAAAGTACTGTGTTTTGGCATAAACTACTATTTTGTATTGACTGAAGCTATTCAGGGAATGACTAGAGTTATTGGAAGTATCTCAAAGTGTGTAAAAGTGATTATAGTGTGTGCTTATTCCTGTCCATTTATTTTGAAGAGTTTATTGTGTGCAAAGTGCAACTATTTTCTAAAGTGCAGTCAAAATACAGCCATTTCAAAAAGTTTCTTGTGCTGAGTGTGTCTATTTGCAGAGTGCCACCATTACAGAGTGTTTCTTGCACTGTACAGAGTTAATTAGCAAAGTATAGCCATTTTGGAAAAGTTTTGTGTGCTGTGTTCTATTTATTCGCAAGGTGCAATTACTTCAAAATGTTTTCTACTCTGAGCTTCTTCTGCCCTGTTTATTTGCACAGTGCAGTTATTTTGAAATATTTCTTACACTGATATGAGGTGATCTCATACAGTATAGTAATTTCAAGAGTATTCTTCTGCCCAGGAGACTTATTTCTTAAAGTTCAAGTATTCAGAGCCTTGTTATGCTTTTAGAAATAGTTACAAATACTGGGATAAATTTCTCGCATATGTATATATGTGTGTGTTTGTGCATACTTGCAAAAGTAACCAGAAGGGAGGATGAACAGCCAAGTTCACTGACAAATGTTAAATTTATTAAGGCTTGAATACAGTAAACTTCAATGAACCAGAATTGAGCAATTTCATCCCTTCTTAGAGAATTCTTCAGAACAAAGTAAATTCACCTACCCAGCATTGAAATACACATATCAATTAAATAATTAACACTAATTATTACCCTTCTTATAGCATTATTTACTAAAAAAATGTTTTTTTAAAAAACATTCACTATAATTAAACAAAACTTCCTCAAAACCAAATATAGACAAACACAACAAGCATTCAAATTTTAAATTATTTAACATAGATGAAAATGGCCTAATGTAGAAATATGTATAAAAATATATAAAATATATATATAATACAAAGTCACTTATAAAAGCATATTATCCCAATAAATGATTCAATTTTAAAACAATTTACATTCACCATTTCATTAATGTCTGGACATCTAGTGGCATCCAGGGAGAGTTGCCATTGCAACTCACACACATATGTGTTAAATAATTTACGATTTTAATTACAATTTTAAAATTTACAATTTTAAAAAGACTGAAATATCTGAACTTGTATAGTGTCTCTTATAGATATTTAAGAGGAGACCTTATTCAGGTATATAGGGCAGTTAGAGACTACCTCTGAGAATGTTTGGGGTTATCAAAAAGTAGTAGAGAATCGTCAGACAACCTATGTAGAAGATTTATATGCATAACCTGAACAGACACCAGCCTGGTTAAAACTGTATAGTACATCAGATGAGCAACTAAAAGCACAACTGCAAGTGGTTAAAACTTTTTCAGATGATATAAGAATGCCATTTTGCACGGATAAATGTACAAAAGCAACCTTTAAAGCAGGAAAGCTGCAGCACCAAAGAAACCTCAGTTTGGGATAGGAATGTGAGATAAAAGAACTTGAGTAAGAGGGAGTGTATAAATATTTGGGAATTGATGAAGGATCAACAATAAAACATGAGCAACTGTGAATAAAACTCAGTAAGATATATTTTAGAAGCTTTAAATTAATACTAAAAACAGCACTGACATCTATGAACAAAGTCCAAGCTATAAACCAATTTGCTCTTCCTGTCTTAACTTACAGCTTTGGAATGATTGTTTGGCTCCAAAATGTGTTCGACAGGTTAGACAGGAAAACAAGAAGGATGCTTCATATTCAGTAAATGATTTATAAAAATCAGTGCATACCAAGATTATATATCCCACATTCTGAAGGGGGCATGGGCCTCCTTGAAATTGATTACATGTATAGATGTGCAGTCGTTGGACTGCATACATATCTGCTGACCTCACAAGACCCAAATGTAGTGAAAGTTTTTAAACATGAGGAGAAAAAGTCTAAGATGATTTCTCTGCTTAGTTTAGCAGAAGCATGTCAGTGTCAAGCAGGAATAGAAATCAGACCAGAAGTAGATAAAAATCAGGCAGCAACTAAATGTGCCAAAAAACAAAAGAAAGAATATAAGGTGAAGGATTAGATGAGAAGGCAAGAAATGTGGAAAATGCAAAAATATAGCTGCAAGTATAAGAAAGTCTTGGATCAACATGGAACAACCTCATGTTGAGCAGGATCAAATACAGGAATGGTTAAGGAGAAATTAATTTAAAACAAAAGATGAAAGGCTGATATTGGCGGCCCAAGATAATGGACTATGTACACATTGGTTTACAAAGTCCATTGAACATGCAGGAGAAATGGACAAATGTAGGTTTTATAAAACAGAACTGGAAACAGTCGCACATCTTGTAGCTGGTTGTAATATACTAATGGCAGAAAGATTGTGTACTGAATGGCATAATAACGTGGCAAGACTGTTACAATGTGGATTGTGCAAACATTATGGTACTGAAGTGGCTGAAAAACACTGGAAACATGAGCCACAAAGCATCACAGAAAATTATGAAGTTTACATCACATGGGATCACCCACTACCAACAGTTCAAAAAATAAATGCAAGAAAACCAGATGTAGTAGTCCATGAAAAGAAGACAAAAGTGGCATTGATTATTGAAATTGCTTCACCCAGTGACTACAGTGTCTTACATACAGAGAGACAAAAAGTCATACAATATCAGGATTTGCAGCAGAAATGAGGGCAATGTAGAAGAAGGATACCCAGACAGTTCCAATAGTAGTAGGAGCAACGGGTCTTACTAAAAAGAATTTACAATCGTACTTAAATACGTTACCAATTCATGTAACACCATATGAATTACAGAAGGAGTCATTACTGGGCACATTGTGGGTGCTGTGAAGAGCACTTTTGGTTCATAGGTTCATAGGTTGGTACTAGGCTATCAGCCCTAGGGCCTATACAAGCCTAGCCATAACAATTCCCTGGCTATTTCTTCCCACATTATTTACTTTCCTGGACCCCTGTCTAGCAGGGTGACTGACGTGATCCCTGGGGTGAATTTCCTTTCTCCCATCCAATCGTCAAGGTTCCTCTTGAAGAGGTCCAAAGAGGCACTCTGCTTGACATGTATGGGCAATCTATTCCAGAGTCTGGGGAGTCTCTGGGTCAGGAACCTATCCCTCCAGCATGTTTTGTTTATTGTGATGACAAGGTTTAGATCCCTGGAGCGTGTAGCTCTGAGGGATTGGGATTTCTTTAAGTGTAGCATGTCCAACAGCTCTGGGTTTGACATGGCCTTGTATGTTAAGCAGAGATCGCCTCTGAGTAGACGATATGCGACAGAGTATAGCTGGAGTTTTTTAAGGCGGTCAGCGTAGGGCATCTGCTTTAGGCCTGTGATTCTTTTAGTGAGGTATTTCTGAGACCTTTCCAGTTTTTGCAGATGTCTTGAGAGGTACATACCAAATGGGGTGTTTTATTCTATAATGGGTCTAATGAGGGATGAGTACAGTGGGACAATAACCTCCTTTTTTCTGGATGAAAAGCCCTTCGTGATGAGGTGTGCCACATAGAAGGATTTCCTGAGTGTTGTGGCGATGTGGTTATCGAAGGTGAGACCACTGTCCACCTGTGTCCCTAAGTCTCTTATCACACTTTCTGTGTTTAGTGTACTGCCACCTATATGGTAATTCATGGATACATGTTTTTTCCCAAAGGGGATAACAATACATTTCTTGACATTGAGCTTGAGCCCATGGCTCTGGCACCAAGCATCTGTTTCTGTAAGGCCCTTTTGTAGAGTATCCACATCATTTGGGGATTCAATAATGGCTCCCAGTTTGCAGTCATCTGCAAACTTTGTTAGCCAGAGTCCCTTAGTGTTGACCTGTACTTCAGAGAAGTAGATGCCAAACAAGAGCGGCCCCAGGACTGAACCCTGAGGTACTCCACTTGTCACTTGTCTGGAGCTGGATTTGGAGTCGGCTACTTTTACAGTGTGAGTTCTATCAGTAAGCCATTTAGCAACCTATTGGGTGACATAGGGATTAATGCCCAACTTAGTAAGTTTATCTATGATTCCAGAGTGGGGGATAGTGTCAAAGGCCTTGGCAAGGTCTAGATAGGCTGTGTGGACCACCTTACCCTTGTCCATGGCTCTGGAGACTGATTCAAAGAAGTCAATCAGGTTCAGGAGACAAGATCGGCCCTTCACAAACCCAAACTGGGTGGGGTCCAGTGTTTGAAGGTTGCCAATGTCTTTGTTTATAACATTAAGGATTGAAAAATACTTCTAGACATAATTTCTACTATTAATAATGGTTCCCTAAAAGGTACCTCATTTATATCCATTATATATAAATCTGTCAGAACAGATATTACCTTTACAGATATCTCTTACTGGAACTATTCAACAAAAATAAACAACGAAGAATTTACATTAAGTAATAAAAAGCTTTATTTGAAATCAGGAGGAAAAATACACAGCTTCTCCCTATTAGAAAATCTATACTTGGAAGTTCCTGCATAGGGGCTTTTTAACTCACAATAAAATTGCCAAAATATATAAAAAGGAAGACATGAAATGTTGGCGATGTAATCAATCTGATGCTGACTGGTTGCATATAATCGTAAATTGTAGAATGGTATCTGCGTTTTGGAATGATTTTTGATACTTCTGTAGAGTTACGAGAAATGACAATTTCTGACTCTTTCAAATTATTTAATGTGCCTGTTCCATAAATTATACCCAGAAATCAAATGCATATATTATGGTCAATACGAGCGATAATAAGGAAAGTGGATACAAAAAAATGGAAATCAGAACACACTCTCAAATTTGGCAGTGAATTTGTTTATTTAGCCAGACTTGTTTGTGCTAGAGAAATTTCCACTATAAAACTGAAAACAAAAAATCTGACACATAAGCAAATTGTTTGGGAGAAACTGAAATCTTTATTAGAGAAATATTGAATGATTCCCCTTTACATGACTGCATTGTTATGGACATTGTAAACAGTTTATTATATGTGTTTGTACATAGCTTGTATGATCTTTGACTTTTAAAAAATAAAAACATATCTGAGTTAAAAAAAAAATATTTTAAACCATATTAATTTCATGAACTTTAATCGTACTTTGACTTAGGAATGGGATCCATTCCCGTCATGGTATTAGAAACCCAAAAGACTTGGAGAACTAACAAAAAAAGATTGTATAGGAATGAGAAGTGTACTAATTGGTTCTCTGACAAAGTAGCTGATGCATGGAACAGACTATCAAATTACATTAAAGCAAGTACTAGTTTATATATCTGTAAGAACAGCCTGGACACTTATTATGGGAAAGACTGTTTTGGTATATTGGCAAGCTAAAAGGGCATTAATGCCAGCGCTTGAAATATTTGTATGTACATGTTAACATGTCATAGTGTTAACTTTCAAAGCTTTACTGTTAGATTAGTTTGTATTTCTATTTTTTAAAGGGGTCTATATTATATAAACAAAGCATTAAAATGTCGGCTCACCTTTGATCGACTCCTGTTTCTCGAAACTGCACTACATCAAACCCTCAAATCATCGATTTCTTTCCAAGAGAAAGAAATCGGTAGCCCAAACACACACAACGCATTACAACAAACACTATTAAAGTGAGGGGCTTTGCTCCCTCACATCCCCCAATTTGGGTGGCTGTGCCCCCCACCCCCCACCCCCAACTAAATATACTACCTCCGAGATCGCACTATGAGAAAAGGCCAGATTTAAAATAACAGCTAACCAATTTCTTTCCCTTGGAATAAAATAGATGATTTGGCCGTTCAGCGTTGTGCAGCTTCGAGAAATAGGGGTCGATCAAAGGTGAGTCAACATTTTAATGCTTTGTTTATATAATATAGACCCTTTTAAAGAAAGGCAGTCCATACCTTTTAAAGTGGGCCAGTGATGTACCATCTTATAACTACAAGAGATGAAAAAGAAATCCTGTTTTATCAAAAATTACTATGCGAAAATTTATATAGATGCATGGAATCAGTAATACCTGACAAGACTAAATTATCCTCCACAAGGAAGATTAAACCTGTCTGGTGGACATCTGCAATAAATAAACTCTATAACAAAAGAAAAGAATTGCTGTCCAGGACCAAGAAGGTGCCCAATTGGAAGCAATCTCTCCTTAGCCTAAACAAACAAATAAGAGCACTAGTGAAATCCTCCAAAGCCAACTTCAAGTCAGATTGGCCACATCTACTAGAGACAATCATAAGGTCTTCTTCAAATATGTACATAATCTCACAGGTAGCACCCAAATCTGTTCAGAACTGGTGGTCAAGGCCACCACATATACAAATACCATAGATATAGCAAACTTGCTGGCCGACAGATTCAGTGAAAATTTCACCCCTCTGCCCCCCCCCCCATCAGTAAATCAGGACATTCTCCGTACATGCCCCCTTTCCCTTATATCTAGGGATCAGGTCATCACTGCTTCCTCAAAGGCAACAAATACACCCTCCTTGGGACCCGATAACATCCCAGGCTGCATCCTACAAGAACTCAGGCAGAAACTTGCAGCACCATTAGGTGCCCTATTCAACCAAAGCCTGAGGACCGGCTTTGTCCCAGCTGAGTGGAGGACAGCAACTGTCACCCCTTTACACAAAGGTGAAGGTGCCACCAATACGGGAAATTATAGACCCATCAGCCTAACTAGCCTGATCTGCAAGGCCATGGAACAGATTATCATGGATCTCATTAACAAGGACATTGGCAACCTCCAAACACTCTTATCCCACACAGTTTCACTTCATCAGGGGGAAATCATGTCTGTTAAATTTGGTTCACTTTTTTGAGCCAGTCACCAAAGCCATAGATGAGGGGAAGACAGTGCACACCACCTACCTTGACCTGGCCAAAGCCTTTGAGACTTTTCCCCACTCAGGCATAATAGATAAACTCTCTCAACTAGGCATCATAACGTATGTTAACAGATGGCTGACTAACTGGCTCACTGATAGCATCCACCTAGTCAAAATAGGGAAGCCACCTCAAGCAGTAGACCCGTATCAATTGGCATAGCCCAGGGTTTGGTCTTGGAGTCTCTGTTAATTGTGATATACTTTTCTGAGGTGCAGGCCAAAACCAGTGGGCTATGGCTGACCAAGTCTGCAGAAGACTGCAAGTTTGATGCTGTCATAAATTCCCCTAGTGATGTGGACATCCTCCAAGAGGGTTATACCCAAACAAATGACTGGTGTGAGAAACATGACCTCAAGCTGAACACAAAAAAATGCATCATCATCCCCTTTGGGGAGAGTGACATCTCCACAAATTATCATATTAATAACAACATCCTAAGCATGCAGACAGTCATGAGGGATTTGGCCACCCAGATTGATAGCAACATGACTTTTGACCACCATGTTGCTTCCATTGTACGGAAAGCTTTCTACATGGCCCACCTCATAAGTAAGGGTATCTTATCCAGGGACAAGGAGGTCATAACATCCCTGTATTCTTCCCCTATGATGCATGTTATTGAGTTCAATGGCCCATTCAGCATGTACCTCATGAAGCACATGCAGCGGCTGGAGAGACCACAGAGGTTCCTCACCAGGAGAATCCAGGGCCTCAAACATCTATCATACACAGATAGGCTAAAAGCCCTATCCCTCCACTCTGTTTCATACAGACTCCTCAGAGGCGACCTCTGTCTGGTATACAAAGCAATCTCAGACCTGACCTTGATGGGACTGCTGCATATCCGCAAGTCAAGCTCCACTCGAGTAACCTACACACATGGCCTCAACCTGTTCTGTGACATCAATAGGACTTGTCGGTGGGACTAATTTGTGTCCCAGAGACTCCTCCATCTGTGGAATTTACTCCCTCTCCACGTCAAGCAGGGTACCTCTTTATCCCTTTTTAAGCACAGCCTGGATAACTGGATGGAAAATAGAAAACACATCCCTGGGATTCCACCCTTGTCCCTGCATTGGGTGCTGATTTGTCTATACATAGGCTAAACTCTTGGCTAGGCTTATAAGGGCCTCAGGGCCAATAGCCTAGTAACCTCCAATGATCTTATGATCCTTTTACACAGCTGCTGTGTGTGTGATGATTTAAATACAAGTTCTTATTAGACTTGTTTTAAAAGTGCAATGGAACCATATCTCCATGGTAGAAATATTTTGTGTTCTGCAGTGCTCTTCCATCTAGGATTTTCTGTGACTGCAGGCTGAGGGTGAATTTATCTAGTTGTGATGCCCTAATCTAAACGTTGTTAGGCTTTCAATATGGGAATCACTATTTTTGTGTAAACCAATAAAGATGATATAAACATCCTCTATAATGAAAGAAAAATACTCATTACATGCAAAAAGAAATGTAACTCGCAAGATGCCAACGATGCTCTTTCTAAACTTAACAAGAACCTCCAAGTCCTGATCCAGTGGACTTCTGAACCTTGATCAAATGAACCAAAGCCAAATTTCAGGTAAAAATAGCCACCCAGATGAAGAACAATCACAAAACTTTCTTTAGATATGTTATAAATCTCAGAAACGATGCGCAGCACCATGCAGAGCTAAAACGTAGTAAAGGATATCGCAAACTCAGTCGCAGAGGAGATATGCACTCTACTAGCAGACCATGCAGAGCTAAAACGTAGTAAAGGATATCACAAACTCAGGCGCAGAGGAGATATGCACTCTACTAGCAGACCATGCAGAGCTAAAACGTAGTAAAGGATATCACAAACTCAGGCGCAGAGGAGATATGCACTCTACTAGCAGACCATGCAAAGCTAAAACGTAGTAAAGGATATCACAAACTCAGGCACAGAGGAGATATGCACTCTACTAGCAGCACCATGCAGAGCTAAAACGTAGTAAAGGATATCACAAACTCAGGCACAGAGGAGATATGCACTCTACTAGCAGACCATGCAGAGCTAAAACATAGTAAAGGATATCACAAACTCAGGCACAGAGGAGATATGCACTCTACTAGCAGCACCATGCAGAGCTAAAACGTAGCAAAGGAGATCACAAACTCAGGTGTAGAAAAGATATGCACTCTACTAGCAGACCATGCAGAGCTAAAACGTAGCAAAGGAGATCACAAACTCAGGTGCAGAGGAGATATGCACTCTACTAGCAGCACCATGCAGAGCTAAAATGCAGTAAAGGATATCGTAAACTCAGGCGCAGAGGAGATATGCACTCTACTAGCAGACCATGCAGAGCTAAAACGTAGTAAAGGATATCACAAACTCAGGTGTAGAGGAGATATGCACTCTACTAGCAGACCATGCAGAGCTAAAATGTAGTAAAGGGTATCACAAACTCAGGCGCAGAGGAGATATGCATTCTACTAGCAGACCATGCAGAGCTAAAATGTAGCAAAGGATATCGCAAACTCAGGAGCAGAGGAGATATGCACTCTACTAGCAGCACCATGCAGAGCTAAAATGTAGCAAAGGATATTGCAAACTCAGGCGCAGAGGAGATATGCACTCTACTAGCAGCACCATGCAGAGCTAAAACGTAGTAAAGGATATCGCAAACTCAGGCACAGAGGAGATATGCAATCTACTAGCAGCACCATGCAAAGCTAAAACGTAGTAAAGGGTATCACAAACTCAGGCGCAGAGGAGATATGCATTCTACTAGCAGACCATGCAGAGCTAAAACGTAGCAAAGGATATTGCACACTCAGGCGCAGAGGAGATATGCACTCTACTAGCAGCACCATGCAGAGCTAAAATGTAGCAAAGGATATTGCAAACTGTGGCACAGAGGAGATATGCACTCTACTAATAGCACCATGCAGAGCTAAAACGTAGTAAAGGATATCACAAACTCAGGTGCAGAGGAGATATGCACTCTACTAGCAGCACCATGCAGAGCTAAAACGTAGTAAAGGATATCACAAACTCAGGTGCAGAGGAGATATGCACTCTACTAGCAGCACCATGCAGAGCTAAAACGTAGTAAAGGATATCACAAACTCAGGTGCAGAGGAGATATGCACTCTACTAGCAGACCATGCAGAGCTAAAACGTAGCAAAGGATATCGCAAACTCAGTCGCAGAGGAGATATGCACTCTACTAGCAGCACCATGCAGAGCTAAAACGTAGCAAATGATATCACAAACTCAGGCACAGAGGAGATATGCACTCTACTAGCAGCACCATGCAGAGCTAAAAGGTAGTAAAGGATATAGCAAACTCAGGCGCAGAGGAGATATGCAATCTACTAGCAGACCATGCAGAGCTAAAACGTAGTAAAGGATATCACAAACTCAGGGGCAGAGGAGATATGCACTCTACTAGCAGACCATGCAGAGCTAAAACGTAGCAAAGGATATCGCAAACTCAGGCGCAGAGGAGATATGCACTCTACTAGCAGACCATGCAGAGCTAAAACGTAGAAAAGGATATCAGAAACTCAGGTGCAGAGGAGATATGCAATCTACTAGCAGACAAATTTAGCTCAGAATTTACTCCCCTGCTGTATTCCCAGATCACACACACACACACACACACACACACACACACACACACACACACATATATATATATATATAGAGATATATAGAGATATATATATATATATATATATATATATATATATATATATATATATATATATTTTTTTTTTTTATTTATTTACTATATCATGGTTTAGTAACTACCTATCAGGTTGACAACAAGCAGTGCTATGGCAAAACCAATTGTCATCACTCTTACCAGTCTCCATCGATGTCCCTTAAGGATACATTCTTGGTCCTCTACTGTTTTCCCTGTTCACAAACCAGATAGCAACATCTTTACTCTCTGCCAAAGTAGTACATTATGCAGATGACACCACTGTTATATGCTCCGCCCCTAATATGAATGAACTACAAACCATAGCTCAACAAAACTTCACCTCAGCAGAAACATGGTTCGCCAGCATAAAACTCCTTCTTAATCCCAAAAACAACAACCTAGTCATATTTGGCCCTGGTAGACCACCTCAGCAATGCGATGATCCATCTATAGTCTCTAAAGATAACATCACAATCACTCCAAGTACACACACAAAACTGCTAGGGGTAATTATTGACAACAACCTCAGATTTGACCTTCACATAGCCCAAACAATCAAGAAAGTAAACAAAAATCTGGGTCTCCTATATAGAAGCAAACAATTCATGACCAAAGAGACCAAATCCACAATTGCAAGGACTCATCTCTTATCCGTCCTACTGTATGCCACCCCTGTAATGACAAATCTTTGCCACTCCAAACTCATCAAAATGGAATCTTGTTACAACAAGATTGCCAAGTTTGCTACTGAGACCTCTCATAGATCCCATCACTGTCTTGCCCTAAAGCAATTCAACTGGCTTGAGCTGCCCCAACAACTGATACTTCAGCAACTCTATACAACACACAAGTTGTACTACCTGCCCGACAAAACCCCATCACTACAACAACTAATTCAACCCTACACAACCACCAGAACCTTAAGATCCAGTAGCCAAAACCTTTTAAATGTCATCAAACATAAAAATGATGCAGGTAAGTCTCTATTTGCCTGCACCATAGCCAACGTTTGGAATCAACTCCCAAATCACATCACTGCTACAAGCTCTCCCCTCCAATTTAAAAACCTCCTAAAAAGCCACTTTACAAACAACTGGCTCTGCTCCTGTGTCTCCCCAGGTTAAACCAACCCACTGCACTGTTGCTACATGCAGGAATGGATCTGTTGATAATCACCTATTAGTACCTCTAGTTATGCTAGTTTGACCTGCTTACCCCAAGCACACAGACTTTTCTTAATGTACTCCTACTAAAACCTTTTGTTTCTTTTCTCTCAGATACCATGTGACTTCTAATCCGTCAAACTACTAGATACACAACATACATCCACCACTGCTACATAAAACTCTTGTACTGCTTTTCACAATATCGTACTACTCTCAATCTCTCAATGGATTGCAGATTTACGTACTACCAGTAATTGTAAAATTCTGCCAACAGTATACTGAAATGACTCTGAAACAAACTTGTATATAGTCTTAATAGCAAGAAGTTAATATTTGACATTGTACTGCTTATTAACCAACTACCAAAAATGTAAAACTCTGCCTACCACATGCTGAAATGAACTACCAAAATGTATAGCTCTGCCTACCACATGCTGAAATGAGTCTATAATACACCTGTATATTGTACTGTTAAAATGAAGTTAATATTTGACTAATGCATGCTGGATTGTATTGTATTACTATTGAATGCTGATGGTATTAGATGTAATGTACTGTATCTGGAGCTTTTGTCCCCAGGCCTCTGCTGAAAAAGAACCTGTGTCCAGTCGGACTTTCCCGGCTAACAAAAGTAAAATAATAAATAAATAAATATCTGCATCTATACACTCCTTAAATCTCCCATGAACAAGTCCTCAAGGCACTATCTAAGGCCACAATGCTACTTCTATGGGGCTGGATAACATACTTGGCTGCCTACTGGTCAGCCTGAAACATGACTTGTCAGACTTCCTGTGAAGGTTATTCAGTATCAGCCACCAAACATGTTTTGTACTGGATGAATGGTGGACAGCAACAGCCATCCCCTGGCATGACCTGACCAGCTGACCAGCTTCGTCTGTAAGACTATGGAAAGGATCGCTATGGAGTTAATAAATAAGGATGTGGTTACCAAACTACTTTGAGTTTGTCAATGGCAGATCATGCCTACTTAACTTGGTTGGCTTCTTAAAGCAGGTTACTGGAACAATGGATAAGGGCCTATCAGTGCACATCTCATAGCTGGATCTCACAAAACCATTCAATACCAACCAACCCTCAAGTTTCATGGATGTAACTTGTCGCTCGTCCGGTGAGTATAAAACAGGCAAGCATTCATGGGTTCTATTCAACCAGTTTTATTATGTACAAACACATCAGGATTGAGGATTAATAACTTTAACTGATATAAACTTAGAAACAAACTAGCTATTACACTCATATATGCTCACTCTCTGGCTGCACTCTCAAAATGGCACAAAAGCTAGCACGTGCTTGCTACGTATATGCACGAGCTGTCCTTGAAATGCTTCTTAAAGGTACAACACATAGAAACACACACACACACACATACACACACACACACACACACACACACACTATTCTACATCCTCCCTCTATGAGAAAGGGTTCATGCAATATTGATGACATTAATTGACATGCAATTGATACAAATAATTATTTGACATGCAATTATACAGCACTAAATACATATAGCCAATTATGTCCAGGTTGCTGTGTATTTTACACTAGGTCTGGAAATACAACCAAATTGTGTGACATAGAAATTAGAATTAGGTCTAGCAACTGGGGCTGTCTCTGCTGAATGTTCAACTTTGGGGACATCAGGAACATCATCAGGAATGGAAGTGGAAGTCAAGACACGTTCTGGAACAGGAACATTGTCTGGATTGCTCTGAGATCTAGAGTTTTTATCACAGGAACAATGCTGCGATTTTGATTGTGATACAGGTAGAAGATGTCTGCGATTTCTCCTATACTCCACACCCTCAGATTCTACAAAGTAGGATCTCGGCTCGGCACGTATACCTGTTACTTGACCAATTTGGTCGAAACATTTCGATGTTTATATCTTCACTGTCTCTCCTTCTTTCAATAGATGAAGAACTTTGCTCGATTTGTCATAGCTGGACTTCTGGAAAGAATGCTTTCTGCATAGTTGGGCTTTGATTGCTCTGTTGTTCTTAGCTTTAGGCCTCAACAAACTGGAACTGGTAGGCAGTGTTGTTCTGGTTTGCCTAGATAGAAGTCGAGCCAAGTATATCATCACGGGTTATGTTTCTGAGATTGAGTAAATTCAAAGACATTGGTATTATCACATTTTGACTTCTCTAATAATTACTTTGCACTCTGTACTTAATGTTCAGCTAGTCCATTTGACTGTAGATATTCTGGACTAGTAATAACATGTACAAAGTTCCATTCTTTTACAAATTTCTGAAACAACTGTCTGGTAAATTGGGTACCATTGTCAGAAATAACTTTATGTGGACTTCCATGGACTGAGAAATGACGTTTTAACTTGGTGGTAACAGCAGTGGATGTTAGATAAGGTAGTAAAGTGATCTCAAACCAGTTTGAATAATAATCTACCAACACTAAGTAATGCTGATTGTTCCACTCAAATATATCAGTGGCTACTGTTGACCAAGGTAGTTCAGGAACTTGACTTAGATGAAGTGGTTCTTTTTGCAAATGTGGTTTAGTACTATTTCATACTGAACAAGAAGAAAGTACTTTATCAATGTCTTTTAGAGAAGTCCAAAATACTAGTCCTCTCACCCTTCTTTTGGTAGATTTCGAACTGGGTGAACACAATGTAAAATCTGGATATATTCATGTTGGAAGGAAGCAGGAACAACAATTTTAGGACCTTTGAAAATAATGCAATCTTCCATCAACATTTCATCTCTGTAAGGAAAATAAGCCACAGAAATACCTCACTAAATGAATCACAGGCCCTATGTTGACTGCCTTAAAAAATTCCAGCTATACTCTGTCGCATATCGTCTACTCCGAGGCGATCTCTGCTTAACATACCCAGCCATGTCAAACCCAGAGCTGTTGGACATGCTACACTTAAAGAAATCCCAACCCCTCAGAGTCACACACTCCAGGGATCTAAATCTTGTTATCACAATAAACAAAATATGCTGGAGGGATAGGTTCCTGACCCAGAGACTCCCCAGACTCTGGAATAGGCTGCCCATACATGTCAAGCAGAGCGACTCTTTGGCCCTCTTCAAAAGGAACCTTGATGATTGGATGGAAGAAAGGAAATTCACCCCAGGGATCACGTCAGTCACCCTGCTAGAAAGGGGTCCAGGGAAGTAAATAGTGGGGGAAGAAATAGCCAAGGAATTGTTATGGCTAGGCTTGTATAGGCCCTAGGGCCGATAGCCTAGTACAAACCTAAGAACCTAAGTTTGCACTTCAGGTGGTACACTAGATTGCTTTGACAGCCATCCAACATTAATGTAGTGGTTAAGCTTCTGCAAAACTGGATTAGTCTTTGTATAATCTCTCAGCTCATCAAGTCTCGTGATAGAAAAATTATGCACTTCCATGAGATCAAAGTCAAAATTCTCTGCATTAAGCTGTTCCATTGTATTTCTGGGTGATCTGGACAAGGTATCAGCCAGATAAACAAGTTTGCATTTTGTATAAACCATTTTGAAGTTGTACTTTTACAATTTGAGCATCATTTTTTTTAATCTCGCTGGAGCTAAATACATAGGCTTCTTTAAAATAGTCCAAAATAAAGGAGGTGAATACGCCACAACTATCGAAGCAAAACAGGTAGACAAATATCACCTCAAAAAATAAGAAACAATCCAAAATAAAGGAGGTGAATACGCCACAACTATCGAAGCAAACCAGGTAGACAAATGTAAAAGATAAAACCTTTTATTCGAATAAAAGGTTTTATCTTTTACATTTGCCTACCTGGTTTGCTTCGATAGTTGTGGCGTATTCACCTCCTTTATTTTGGATTGTTTCTTGTTTTTTGAGGTGATACCTTACCCTGTACCTGATCTTGTTTCTGAGATATTCTTTAAAATAGTGACTAGAGGTTGGTGATCAGTTTCAATCTGAATAGCTTGACCATAAATAGTAGTAAAAAGCAGGAAAGAACACCACTCTGGACACAATTCAAATGTAAGATTAGCGCTTTCGTTTATCTTTAATCAATAAACTTCTTCAGACAAAAATACAAGGGAAATGACATAATTAAATACAAAAAATAGGATGACATCACTTCCTATCCTTAAAACTTTAAACAGTTACACAAAAAAATTATTATTATTTCATTTAAAAATAAACACCAAATGTTACAAAAATTCATAAAATAATGTTGTTATTCATTAACTCCCAGTTGTAAAAACAAATGGGAGCCTAACGAAACAAAGCTTTCATTTTCAACAAACTCATGATGGAGACAGTCTCATTCAAGCCAGGAGATACTGAAGCGTTTAATTTTAATTGCCACATTAATTCTCTTTCTTCTAGTAATAATGAAATGGGGCCCCCTCTCCCATTCTCATGAATTTTATCTATCACTAGAAACTGAAATGAGTGATCTGGAAAGGTTGACACATGTCTTGCTAAAGCATTTAATGTATTATTTTTAGAAATAGCATAGACATGCTCATATATCCTATTTTCCATGGCCCTGTCAGTCTTTCCTATATAATATGATTGGCAATTACGACATAATGCAGCGTAAACTACTCCTTTACTATTACAGTTAAACTTGCCCTTAATAGCAAAAATGTTCCCATTAATTTCAATTTTTTTTGTCACTAAAATGTGTTTGCACATATTACAAGTTCCACACTTTGACATTCCACAGTGTGGCATATAATCAACTAATTTCTCCATTTCTATAATATTCTTTAAATTCCTTCCTTTCCTAAAGGTAATACTTGGTCTTGTACCCAGGCATTACTTCAATGGACCATTATCTGCAATAAATGACCAATTTTTAGTAATAATATTCCTAATAAGATTTGCATCCATGGAAAAAGTTGTTATAAAATTCATGCCTATAAAATCCTTGACATTTGTTTCATTATCATACAAAGCAGGACACGTATTGTCCAGATGTCCAACCTCATTAAAATGTCCATCTAATTCATCCTCAATACTAACTGTTATATGTCCCAAAATTGGTGAAAAAGAACCTTGCATTCTCTTATTTGAGACCTCTTTTACCAAATCATTAATTAGTAAATGAGGATATCCTCTCTTGAGAAACATTTGTTTTAATAAATTACACTCGTCCACAAAATCATCCTCCAGTGTACACATTCTAGCTGCCCTGACTAATTGTCCTTTTACCACTCCTCATTTTTGATGTGGGGGATGGCAGCTAGAAAAATGGAGGAATGAGTTAGAATAACTCTTTTTACGATGTACTTTAGATGTAAATGATCTCAACCCATAATTTTTATTTAACATGATATCCAAAAATGCAATGGAGTCAACTTGGAATTCATAAGTGAATTCCAAGAAGCTGGTAGTGTTGTTCATCATTGATATTAGGGAAATAGCAGACTCTCTATCTCCGTTCCATAAGACAAAAATATCATCTAGGTAACATGTGTACCAGAATGCTTTATTCTTGAATAAGGAATTTTGAAATAGAAATCTCCTTTCCCATGCTGCCATGACAATATTGGTGAAAGTACCCCCACATGGTGACCCCATTGCTATTCCGTTTTTTTGTAAGTAAAAATTATCATTAAATATAAAGTAATTGTTTTTTAACACAATTTCTAATAAATAAACAAGGACATCAATTTCATCCCCTGCCATTCCTTCATCCAGTAAGAAATCTCTTACCCATTCACATCCAATATCATGTGGTATACAGGTATAAAGATCTCTAACATCAATAGTTAGAAAATTAAGATCTTTATTGAATGGGATTTTATTTATAGCTTCAAGGAATGCCCAAGAGGCTTTACAAATCTGGCCCTGTACCTTCAGAAAGCTTTTTAATTTACAATCAATATACTTAGCACACCCATATGTTATCGATTGTCATCCATCTATTATAGGTCTAAAGGGGGGTGTCTCCAAACACTTATGAATTTTTGGTAAACAAAACATTTTAGGTGTTAATGGATATGCCATGTTTAAATAGTTGAACACGTCCATATCAATTCTATTCTCCATGAATAAATCATTAATGAAGCCTTTAATACGACAATATGCTCCATTGACTTCATTCAGAGAAACTTTTATATAAGCTGGACTATCTGATAATTTGTTGACTTTAGTTACATAGTCGTCCATACTAAAAAAGACCAAACCCCCTCCCTTATCTGGTTTACAGATGCGAACATCTGCATATTTCAGGGTGTCTAAGATATCCTTTTCTAGCTCAGAAAGGTTACTGTTAATACCACCTGATCTATATTTTGATTGGGTTAAACATCTGATGTCATTTTCACAAATTTTTTCATACAGCAATATACTTGGATGTAATGGTGGATTAAAAACACTGGCTACTCGGAAGTCACTCACCAGACTCTCCATGTTATTAAACATGACCTTTAAGTTTAATTTTCTGGTAAATAACTTGAGATCCACCAGCATTCCACCTATATTACTTCTACATGTAGGAACAAATGTCAAGCCTTTAGCTAATACATCAGCAAATGCTTTATCAAGTGTAAATTCTGAATAATTATAGACCTTAAAATCACCCGTGGAATTATAGACAATGTTTAAATTACTGTCATTAATCATATTTACATCAAACATTTCAGGACCAGGGGAGAGATTTATCATCTCTTCCTCTTGTTCTGATTCTTCCTCTTTTTCTGATTCTGATATCTGGGGACTTGATGTTGAACAGTCCTGTTCCCCCCAGATTGAAAAAAATTATTATTGTGATTAGAATTGCTATTACCATGATTACCATTGATGTTGTTATTGTTATTACTACCCCTCCCAGCCATTCTTTCACTTCTTCTTACTGGGGAGTGTACCCCACCCCCAATTTCAACCTGGTCAATTAATTGACTAGATGTCTCAGAAAGGAACCCACCATCCAAACAACTTGAAGCATTGTTATCATTATTGTACATATTCAGTGCATTATTATTCGCCCCAGTATTGACTTTAGGTAATGGATAAGCATTACCTTTACTATAAGCTAAAGAATCTCTATTCAGTTTCTTGACTTTATTTTCCCGCACTTTAATCAGTGCATTGTCAATACTGGTGAAAATACGCAAAAAATCAAATCTGTATCTTTCAAAGTCTTTATCAGATCTTATTGTATTGTCCAAAATGGACAGTTCATTCTGTAACAATGCAATTTGTTCATCATAATTTTTAAGCAAATAGTCAATAAATTCAAGTCCTTGTTTATCAAAAAGTCCAAGTAAGTCCTTGTGAAATTCTGAATGCATTACCAGTCCATTCGGAAAACGCCATTGCCTTAAGCCTTTAGGAACATGTTTCCTTAAACTACATTCCTTTAAATACTGGATTTCAACTTGTAATTTTTTAAACTTGAACAATTTTAGGTCAAACACTTTCAAATTATTGGCCAGTGTATTAATTTCAACAGTTTCACCAACAATAGGTGCATCCAGTCCTACGTTATTAAAAATACTGTTAGGCTCTTTTAACCAGTCATTTAACGTAGGAATGGAAGAAAAAGTACCTGTATTATTATTCTAAATGTTTGTAGCCCCATTCACTGGCCTCGTGAAAGGTAACTGGTTATTTCTGCTGTTTTCATTATCTCCATTCCCTCCATTATCCGCCCGAGTGGCGGTGGGTACACCAAGAGTACCCCCTCCCCGATCATTTGATCCTAGGGACCTTCCTGAGTTTACAAAAAGCTGCTGAGTTGAACCATTTCGCAACGCTTCATTACCCTTATTAGCGCCATCGCCTGACGCTCCATTCCGGTTTGTGACGCTACTCCCACTCAAAACCCCAGCAACCTGGCTTACTAAGGAATCCACACATTGAGTGAGAAGCTCAATGAGAGCAGTTAATTTTCCCATCGCAGCAGATTCACTGGCATTCGAATCCAAAATGCCCCTATCAGGGGAATCTGCAGTTTCAAACAAGACTTGTGTTCCAGATGCCATGTAAATTCCAAAAAATGACTCAAAAGTAAAACAAAACACCAAACGCAGTAAAAAGCAGGAAAGAACACCACTCTGGACACAATTCAAATGTAAGATTAGCTCTTTCGTTTATCCTTAATCAATAAACTTCTTCAGACAAAAATACAAGGGAAACGACATAATTAAATACAGAAAATAGAATGACATCACTTCCTATCCTTAAAACTTTAAACAGTTACACAAAAAAATTATTATTTCATTTAAAAATAAACACCAAATGTTACAAAAATTCATAAAATAATGTTGTTATTCATTAACTCCCAGTTGTAAAAACAACTGGAAGCCTAACGAAACAAAGATTTCATTTTTAACAAACTCATGATGGAGACAGTCTCATTCAAGCCAGGAGATACTGAAGCGTTTAATTTTAATTGCCACATTAATTCTCTTTCTTCTAGTAATAATGAAATGGGGCCCCCTCTCCCATTCTCATGAATTTTATCTATCACTAGAAACTGAAATGAGTGATCTGGAAAGGTTGACACATGTCTTGCTAAAGCATTTAATGTATTATTTCTAGAAATAGCATAGACATGTTCATATATCCTATTTTTCAGGGCCCTGTCAGTCTTTCCTATATAATATGATTGGCAATTACGACATAATGCAGCGTAAACTACCCCTTTACTATTACAGTTAAACTTGCCCTTAATAGCAAAAATGTTCCCATTAATTTCAACTTTTTTTGTCACTAAAATGTGTTTGCACATATTACAAGTTCCACACTTTGACATTCCACAGTGTGGCATATAATCAACTAATTTCTCCATTTCTATAATATTCTTTAAATTCCTTCCTTTCCTAAAGGTAATAATTGGTCTTGTACCCAGGCATTCCTTCAATGGACCATTATCTGCAATAAATGACCAATTTTTAGTAATAATATTCCTAATAAGATTTGCATCCATGGAAAAAGTTGTTATAAAATTCATGCCTATAAAATCCTTGACATTTGTTTCATTATCATACAAAGCAGGACACGTATTGTCCAGATGTCCAACCTCATTAAAATGTCCATCTAATTCATCCTCAATACTAACTGTTATATGTCCCAAAATTGGTGAAAAAGAACCTTGCATTCTCTTATTTGAGACCTCTTTTACCAAATCATTAATTAGTAAATGAGGATATCCTCTCTTGAGAAACATTTGTTTTAATAAATTACACTCGTCCACAAAATCATCCTCCAGTGTACACATTCTAGCTGCCCTGACTAATTGTCCTTTTACCACTCCTCGTTTTTGATGTGGGGGATGGCAGCTAGAAAAATGGAGGAATGAGTTAGAATAACTCTTTTTACGATGTACTTTAGATGTAAATGATCTCAACCCATAATTTTTATTTAACATGATATCCAAAAATGCAATGGAGTCAACTTGGAATTCATAAGTGAATTCCAAGAAGCTGGTAGTGTTGTTCATCATTGATATTAGGGAAATAGCAGACTCTCTATCTCCGTTCCATAAGGCAAAAATATCATCTAGGTAACGTGTGTACCAGGATGCTTTATTCTTGAACAAGGAATTTTGAAATTTTTTTTGTATTTAATTATGTCATTTCCCTTGTATTTTTGTCTGAAGAAGTTTATTGATTAAAGATAAACGAAAGCGCTAATCTTACATTTGAATTGTGTCCAGAGTGGTGTTCTTTCCTGCTTTTTACTGCGTTTGGTGTTTTGTTTTACTTTTGAGTCGTTTTTTGGAATTTACATGGCATCTGGAACACAAGTCTTGTTTGAACCTGCAGATTCCCCTGATAGGGGCATTTTGGATTCGAATGCCAGTGAATCTGCTGCGATGGGAAAATTAACTGCTCTCATTGAGCTTCTCACTCAACGTTTGGATTCCTTATCAAGCCAGGTTGCTGGGGTTTTGAGTGGGAGTAGCATCACAAACCGGAATGGAGCGTCAGGCGATTGCGCTAATAAGGGTAATGAAGCATTGCGAAATGGTTCAACTCAGCAGCTTTTTGTAAACTCAGGAAGGTCCCTAGGATTGAATGATCGGGGAGGGGGTACTCTTGGTGTACCCACCACCACTCGGGCGGATAATGGAGGGAATGGAGATAATGAAAACAGCAGAAATAACCAGTTACCTTTCACGAGGCCAGTGAATGGGGCTACAAACATTTAGAATAATAATACAGGTACTTTTTCTTCCATTCCTACGTTAAATAACTGGTTAAAAGAGCCTAACAGTATTTTTAATAACGTAGGACTGGATGCACCTATTGTTGGTGAAACTGTTGAAATTAATACACTGGCCAATAATTTGAAAGTGTTTGACCTAAAATTGTTCAAGTTTAAAAAATTACAAGTTGAAATTCAGTATTTAAAGGAATGTAGTTTAAGGAAACATGTTCCTAAAGGCTTAAGGCAATGGCGTTTTCCGAATGGACTGGTAATGCATTCAGAATTTCACAAGGACTTACTTGGACTTTTTGATAAACAAGGACTTGAATTTATTGACTATTTGCTTAAAAATTATGATAAACAAATTGCATTGTTACAGAATGAACTGTCCATTTTGGACAATACAATAAGATCTGATAAAGACTTTGAAAGATACAGATTTGATTTTTTGCGTATTTTCACCAGAATTGACAATGCACTGATTAAAGTGCGGGAAAATAAAGTCAAGAAACTGAATAGAGATTCTTTGGCTTATAGTAAAGGTAATGCTTATCCGTTACCTAAAGTCAATACTGGGGTGAATAATAATGCACTGAATATGTACAATAATGATAACAATGCTTCAAGTTGTTTGGATGGTGGGTTCCTTTCTGAGACATCTAGTCAATTAATTGACCAGGTTGAAATTGGGGGTGGGGTACACTCCCCAGTAAGAAGAAGTGAAAGAATTGCTGGGAGGGGTAGTAATAACAATAACAACATCAATGGTAATCATGGTAATAGCAATTCTAATCACAATAATAATTTTTTTCAATCTGGGGGAACAGGACTGTTCAACATCAAGTCCCCAGATATCAGAATCAGAAAAAGAGGAAGAATCAGAACAAGAGGAAGAGATGATAAATCTCTCCCCTGGTCCTGAAATGTTTGATGTAAATATGATTAATGACAGTAATTTAAACATTGTCTATAATTCCACGGGTGATTTTAAGGTCTATAATTATTCAGAATTTACACTTGATAAAGCATTTGCTGATGTATTAGCTAAAGGCTTGACATTTGTTCCTACATGTAGAAGTAATATAGGTGGAACGCTGGTGGATCTCAAGTTATTTACCAGAAAATTAAACTTAAAGGTCATGTTTAATAACATGGAGAGTCTGGTGAGTGACTTCCGAGTAGCCAGTGTTTTTAATCCACCATTACATCCAAGTATATTGCTGTATGAAAATATTTGTGAAAATGACATCAGATGTTTAACCCAATCAAAATATAGATCAGGTGGTATTAACAGTAACCTTTCTGAGCTAGAAAAGGATATCTTTGACACCCTGAAATATGCAGATGTTCGCATCTGTAAACCAGATAAGGGAGGGGGTTTGGTCTTTTTTAGTATGGACGAATATGTAACTAAAGTCAACAAATTATTAGATAGTCCAGCTTATATAAAAGTTTCTCTGAATGAAGTCAATGGAGCATATTGTCGTATTAAAGGCTTCATTAATGATTTATTCATGGAGAATAGAATTGATATGGACGTGTTCAACTATTTAAGCATGGCATATCCATTAACACCTAAAATGTTTTGTTTACCAAAAATTCATAAGTGTTTGGAGACACCCCCCTTTAGACCTATAATAGATGGACGACAATCGATAACATATGGGTGTGCTAAGTATATTGATTGTAAATTAAAAAGCTTTCTGAAGGTACAGGGCCAGATTTGTAAAGACTCTTGGGCATTCCTTGAAGCTATAAATAAAATCCCATTCAATAAAGATCTTAATTTTCTAACTATTGATGTTAGAGATCTTTATACCTGTATACCACATGATATTGGATGTGAATGGGTAAGAGATTTCTTACTGGATGAAGGAATGGCAGGGGATGAAATTGATGTCCTTGTTTATTTATTAGAAATTGTGTTAAAAAACAATTACTTTATATTTAATGATAATTTTTACTTACAAAAAAAACGGAATAGCAATGGGGTCACCATGTGGGGGTTCTTTCACCAATATTGTCATGCCAGCATGGGAAAGGAGATTTCTATTTCAAAATTCCTTGTTCAAGAATAAAGCATCCTGGTACACACGTTACCTAGATGATATTTTTGTCTTATGGAATGGAGATAGAGAGTCTGCTATTTCCCTAATATCAATGATGAACAACACTACCAGCTTCTTGGAATTCACTTATGAATTCCAAGTTGACTCCATTGCATTTTTGGATATCATGTTAAATAAAAATTATGGGTTGAGATCATTTACATCTAAAGTACATCGTAAAAAGAGTTATTCTAACTCATTCCTCCATTTTTCTAGCTGCCATCCCCCACATCAAAAACGAGGAGTGGTAAAAGGACAGTTAGTCAGGGCAGCTAGAATGTGTACACTGGAGGATGATTTTGTGGACGAGTGTAATTTATTAAAACAAATGTTTCTCAAGAGAGGATATCCTCATTTACTAATTAATGATTTGGTAAAAGAGGTCTCAAATAAGAGAATGCAAGGTTCTTTTTCACCAATTTTGGGACATATAACAGTTAGTATTGAGGATGAATTAGATGGACATTTTAATGAGGTTGGACATCTGGACAATACGTGTCCTGCTTTGTATGATAATGAAACAAATGTCAAGGATTTTATAGGCATGAATTTTATAACAACTTTTTCCATGGATGCAAATCTTATTAGGAATATTATTACTAAAAATTGGTCATTTATTGCAGATAATGGTCCATTGAAGGAATGCCTGGGTACAAGACCAATTATTACCATTAGGAAAGGAAGGAATTTAAAGAACATTATAGAAATGGAGAAATTAGTTGATTATATGCCACACTGTGGAATGTCAAAGTGTGGAACTTGTAATATGTGCAAACACATTTTAGTGACAAAAAAAGTTGAAATTAATGGGAACATTTTTGCTATTAAGGGCAAGTTTAACTGTTATAGTAAAGGGGTAGTTTACGCTGCATTATGTCGTAATTGCCAATCATATTATATAGGAAAGACTGACAGGGCCCTGAAAAATAGGATATATGAACATGTCTATGCTATTTCTATAAATAATACATTAAATGCTTTAGCAAGACATGTGTCAACCTTTCCAGATCATTCATTTCAGTTTCTAGTGATAGATAAAATTCATGAGAATGGGAGAGGGGGCCCCATTTCATTATTACTAGAAGAAAGAGAATTAATGTGGCAATTAAAATTAAACGCTTCAGTATCTCCTGGCTTGAATGAGACTGTCTCCATCAATAGTTTGTTGAAAATGAAAGCTTTGTTTTGTTAGGCTTCCAGTTGTTTTTACAACTGGGAGTTAATGAATAACAACATTATTTTATGAATTTTTGTAACATTTGGTGTTTATTTTTAAATGAAATAATAATAATTTTTTTGTGTAACTGTTTAAAGTTTTAAGGATAGGAAGTTATGTCATCCTATTTTTTGTATTTAATTATGTCATTTCCCTTGTATTTTTGTCTGAAGAAGTTTATTGATTAAGGATATACGAAAGCGCTAATCTTACAATTGAATTGTGTCCAGAGTGGTGTTCTTTCCTGCTTTTTACTGCGTTTGGTGTTTTGTTTTACTTTTTAGCTCGACCATAAATATAATCATGAAATTTTGAACAAGCAAATACCATTGCTAAAAGTTCTTTCTCAATTTGAGCATATTGCATTTCACTTTGGGTAAGAGTTATAGATGCATAGCCTACTGGTCTGCCTACTTGAAGAATAACTGCACCAAGAGCAAATTTTGAAGCATCACAGGACAGAGTTACTGTTTTATTGACATCATAGTGCCTTAATGTAGGTGGGGTAGCAATTTTCTGCTTAAGGTCTTCACATGCTCTTTGGTGCTACTCCAACCAATACCATGTAACATTTTTATGTGTCACCACTCTTAAAGGTGCTGTCAACTCACTGAAGTCTGGTATAAACTTGCTTAAATAGTTGACCATACCAAGAAAATGTTGTAGAACTTGAACATTATCTGGTGCTGGCATCTCAAGAATGGCTGTTTGCTTGGACAGGTCTGGTTGCAAGCCAGTGCTGGGAAATAAATGGCCTACATATGTAACCTCTGGTAGTCTGAATTTTCACTTCAGAGAATTGAGCTTTAAGTTCAGTTCACTTCACATGCTCTGTCTAAAACTTTCCTAAGGTTTCTGTCATGCTCTGCCTCTCCATTGCCTCCAATCAATAAATCATCTACTATTATGGCACAAGGATAACCTGAAAAAATTTGCTCCAGTGCATGCTGAAAGACTTCACTTGCAGAATTTATTCCAAGTGGCATCCTGAGGAATCTATATCTTCCAAATGTGGTAATGAAAGTAGTCAGTAGTAAAGATTTGCGATCAAGCATTACTTGCCAAAATGAACTTTTTGCATCCAAGACATTAAAAACAGTGGCATTCGGGATTAGGGCTGTGACTTTCTCAACTGTACGCATGGGATGATGTGGCATCTTGTATGCTTTGTTCAAATCTTTAGGATTAATGCATATTCTGATTTTGTCTGAGCCTTTTTTTGTGGGCTGCTACCATGGATGACATCCATTCTAGTTGGTTCTGTAACTGGACACATTACACCTGCTGCACCATTTTATCCACCTGAGCTTTGACTTTATTCTGCATAGCTATCAGAACTTTTCTTGCTGTTCTGACCACTGGACTGACCTCTGGGTCTAATTTCATAGAATACACAGCTGGAAGTTTGCCTAACTTGTCATCGAAAACATCATCATACTCTGAGAAAATAACTTCAGTAAAATTGGAACAAGGATATGTGCTTATATGGTGAAGTGGTAAAGGAAATCAGATTCATTCTCAAGCTGTCTGTGTGACGCAGTAGTGACTGCACAGGTCTTCGGACTACATAAAATAATAAGGTGTAGCAGTTCCTAGCCAAATAACATGAAAGCACTACTGAGCCTTTGGCATGAATTTCTTCACCTCCATAAACAATAACTTTCACACACAACTGGCCACATTAAGTTGCTCACCAGCTCTCACCTTAGCAAATGTGTCTGCTGACATAGCATTACATTTTGAACCAGTGCCTGCTTTGAGCTTGGTGGATTTACCATTGATCTGGACAGTACAAAACACTTAGTTCTTTGCCAACAAATTTACTGCATCAACCTTTTCACCAATTACTGACACTCCATCTATGTAGAAAGTAGAGTTGCAGCTCTCTGTATGATCATCTTGCCTTTTTAAGTAAACTTTCTTTATAACGGTGTGAGGTTTACTCGATTTGAAAAATTTTGAAACAGGTTTCATTTTTTACACTCGTGGCACTGCTGACCAAATGCTAAACATTTTTTCTCTTTTAGACTCATGATTGGCACCACAGTTGTGACAGTTAAAAGTAAAGCTGGATTTGGGTTTTACTGACTCTTGTACTGCACTGAGCATGTTCTCTTCTTAGAACTTGCTGGAAAACCACAGGTTTTACCTGAGCCTGCAGAGGTGGTGGGTGCTATGCACTTAGGCCTGCTTCTGGTAGCCACATGTTGCATGCTGTCTACATTTGCTCTGGAACCTGCTGAAACCATACTCTTATCACTTGCAAGCATACTTGTGTGCCTTTCTGTAACCTTATGGATTTGACAAATCTCAATGGCTTTTCTCAGCATTAAATCACTGTCACAAAGCAAAATATTTCTCCCTGCAGCACTATTAATACCACACACAAGCCTGTCCTTTATTAACTCATCTTTTAAATGACCAAACCTACACATTTTAGCTTTGTTTCTCCAGTTAGTAATATAAGCTGCAAAAATTTCCCCTTGCTTTTGATCTCTTGTGTAAAACAAATGTCTCTCTAATGTAACATTTGTCTGGGGGTTACACATTTCTCTGAATTTGCATTTCAAGCACTCGGGGTCTTTCCTTGATTCAGCCTGTACAACAATATGACAGTTTTCACCTTCTCCCTCATATACTGCTGGTGCATACAAAAATGAATGCACTCTTTCAACAGCCTCTGACCTAGCTAGGTTTAGCAAAAATGAATGCCCTGGTGCATACATCTTTGTCGGAATAAACTTATTAAATTTAGTCTTTCATAATAACTTAAATTTTCACATTCATGGATGCCCATGGTATATTTCCACTGTACTCCTTCCAGTTTACTCATGCTTGTTTTCTTATAAGGTTTCCATATTGTTATTCCATACTCAAGTTTGGGTGTAACCAACAATGACTTTGTCATTTCTGATTTCCTAGACTTTACAACCTATAGTTCTATAACTATAATTGCTCAATATGGTTAGAAAAAATCAAAGCTGGATCAACAGATATACCTGGGTCCTTAAATGAATCTACAGTTTTAATCACTGTGGGCTGTATTAAATATTCGCCTTTCAGTTTATGTCTCCCAAATCTCATATGCTTAGTTTTTGATGTATTTATCAGCATATTATTCTCCTGTGCCTAAATGGTCAATTTAGTCAAGTTCTTTTGCAGATACTGGTAAAACATTAAATCCAAGAGGTCCAAAACCAAAACAATTCCAAGGCTGAAGGTTGTAAGCAGCAACTGTTTTATTTGGTAAAACCACTTACCAAAACAAAAAAATAAATACATATATATTAAGCGCTTTCATCCGTTATAGGAACTTCATCAGGATATAAAAACAGTTACGATACAAAACATTTATACACACATCCATGTACAATGACAACAATTCCTTTGATGTTTGAAGGTCTTATAAGTGACGAACCACGCTTAATATATATGTATTTTTTTTTGTTTTGTTTTTAAATGGTTTTACTAAATAAAACAATTCTTGCTCGTGACCGTTAGCCTTGGATTTGTTTTCTTTTGTAGACATACAGTATCTGTAACACATGTAATGGGTTTACCCCATTTCAAGTCATCTGCAAACAGACTGTGAAGCACTTCAGATGAAAAAGATAGATCTGAAAGATACAATCTAAACAAATGGGTCTATGACAGAGCCGCGAGGGACAACCTGACTTTAACCAGGAATTTCACATGTCCAGTTGCTGCATGATACTTGTCATGTCCTATTTGTAAGCCAGGCTATACATGTTATCAAGAGTACATTGATACTTAGTTGTTCTAATATATTGATCAGTGTTTTGTGTATGACCCTGTCAAATACTGAAGTTAAATCTATATAAATTACATCACAACACAGTTTTTCATTCATAGTTGTTGTAATATTGCTATAGAACTTTATGTTACAGGTGGGAATAGATCTATTTTCAAAATATGCATGCTGATATATGGTTTCAAGTCCCAGCCTATCCAGTTTTGACAATAACATCCAATATTACCTTCTCCATTATTTTTCTGCAACATGAAAGTAGACTTAAGGGTCTGTATGACTCTGGGTTTGTCCTACTCCCCCTTCTCTTAAAGACAGGTTTAATAAGTGCATGTCTCCAAGCTTGAGGAATCTCCCCATATTTATATGACCTAGTAAATAATATATATAATGGTACTGTAAGTTCTTGCTGAAGTGTTCTCAGGTTTCTCATTAAGGGTTCTTATTATTACTAATCCTGTCTCCTTCCTGTGCTTTGTTTGGATCTAGTTTGCATGGTTCTTTTTCAATATAATCTAATTAGATTCCAGTATCTGAGGTTACCTGGATGTCAAGAGAACAACTTGTCATCCACTTTGTGCAGCCAAACTGCTTTGCATAAGATTTTGTAAATACAGCTATAATCTGCTCTGGGAATACATTTTAGAATGTAAAGACAGCTTATTAATTTGTGTGCCTCTGCTTCTTCCACATCTTATGTATCTAGAAAATGGCGTCTTATTATGCTCAGTATCTTTATTCAAGCTTTCTGCAATTTTTTTGTTGATATTCTCTCACACTATGTTTAATTTGTTTGTCCAGCTTATTGTAGTTTTCAGTTTTGTAGTTTAACCTCTTTTTCATTTATTATATTTTTTGTATCTTACCTTAATCAAGTATTTTGTTATTTTGGAAATATATCCTCCTGACATTGTGTGCCTAGATCCTGATATTAAACATTTTTTGATTTTTTGCATTCAAACAATTTCTGTTTCAAAACTTTCCACGTTTCTTCTCCAGTTTTTCCAATGAACACATCACTCCAATTAGTTTTACACAGTGACTGCTTTTTTCCCATAATCTTTATTTAATTTTGTACAGTAAAACAATATTTTCCAATGAAGATCAACAGTAGCCAAAAACTAACCAAGTATGTAATGCCAAATAACAAAGAAACAAAAAAGAACTATATTACATATATTTACAAATGTGTCAATTCATCTAAGTGAACATGGTTAGCAAGCACAGAAATAATATCTGTAAAATTAAGTAAAGAAGGTGAGGGAGAGACATAGGTAAGATGAGAAAAGGGTTGTGTGAATCTCCATAGAGAGTCATTATCATACTTTGAGATAATTAAATTGTCATTTAAGAATTGGCTATAGGGTAGGAAAGCTAGAAGATATTTGACAAGAAGTAATTTTGGAATACTAGAGGTTGGGTATTTAATGTAAAATATGATTGAATAGTGATTCCAAATATTCAATGAACTGAGACTGGGTTTTACGGTTAAATACAAGTTTATGGGCTATCAAGTGTTTGATTGCCATTTGTTTGACTGTGAGTGTTTTGTTTTCATATAAACTGTTATTAATCGTCTGTACATTGGCTTAGATTTCAGTGTTTAAAGAATTATCCAGGAACAAATTAACCTTAATAACCCCAGGATTACTGCACATCATTGGTGGTAAAACTTGACAAAAAGTAACAGTAATTTCTTTAGGAATGCAAACAATGCCTAGTATCTTCCATTGTCTGGTAGTTTTTTTTTTTTTTTTTTTTTTTTTTTTTTACAATCTAAAACAATTGTTTTTCCTAAACATAAATTGTGAATAATTTTCTTACTAATGTTGTGGCATCAATATTATTACAGTCTGTTTCTGGTAAATTTAATCCCCACAACCACTATTATTCTTTCCTTCTGATTTCATTCAAGAAATGTATGACTTCCTCTAGGTCATCAGCACTGGACGTTGGTGATCTATACACCCCAACAATTGTTATATGTTTCAAGGTTGCCTTTATTTTCACAGCTACACACCTACAGTAGGTTCATAGGTGTTTACCAGGCTAACTACTACAAGGGCCTTTTTAAGCCTAGTCGTGCATCCCAAGTTCTGATACCCGTTATAAGTTTAAGCATGGGCCTGGGAGATGAACTATTACACATTACCTGTGTCCATTAGGAGACAAAGGTGCCAAACCAGGAATGGATTTCTGATTTCCCATCCAATTGTCCAAGTTGCACTTGAAGTGGGAAATTGCTTCACGTGGATGAGGAGCCTGTTCCATAGATGGGGTAGTCTCTGGGGTAAATACCTATCTCTCCAGCAGGTCCTATTTATATCACAGGCAAGGTTTAAGTCTTTAGAATAGGTAATTCTGGTGTTGTTTTTTGTGGATATGCAGGAGGTCCATCAGAGTGGGGCCTGGCAATGCTCTGTATGACAGGCATAGATCTCCCCTCAAAAGCCTGTAGTAGACAGAATGCAGGGATAGGACCATGAGGTGGTCTGTATGGGACATTTTACTTATGCCCTATTTTTTTTAGTGAGGAACCTCTGTGGTCATTCCAATTGTTGGATGTACCTGGTTAGGTACATACCAAAGGGGGCATTGTACTCAATGATAGGTCTGATGAATGCCAAGTACAGTGGAACAATGACTTTCTTGGACTTAGATGCCATACCTTTCTTTATAAGTTGTGCAACATAGAATGATTTCTTCACCACTGTAGACATGTGAAGGTCAAAGGCTAGATTACTATCTATGTGTGTCCCTATGTCCCTGACTACTGGCTCAACTCTAAGGGCTGTGTTGTCAATATGATAGTTACGAAGGTTGGATGACTTCCCAGAAGATACAATTATGTATTTCTTGGCATTTAGTTTTAGTCCATGGCTCGGAAACCAGTTGTTTGTCTGTGTCAGCCCCTCTTAGAGAACATTTGTGTCAGTGTGAAATTCAATGGCAGCTCCGAATTTGCAATCATCTGCAAATGTAATCAGCCAGAGACCAGTGATATTGGCCTTGACTTCTGAGAAGTAAATGCCAAAAAGGAGCAGTCCAAGGACTGATCTCTGAGGGACTCCACTTATGACTAGCCTCTTTGTAGAGATAGACTCCCCAGTTCTAACTTCCTGGGCCCTGTCTGTGAGTCAACTGGCTATCCACCGTGTGACATACGAGCTTGTACCTAAACTCTTGAGTTTGTCAGCAATGCCCAAGTAGGGTATTGTGTCAAATGACTTGGCCAGGTCAGGGTAGCCAGTATAAACAATTTTGCCCTCATGTATTGCTTTAGTAACCTTCTCAAAGAAGTCCACCAGGCTGAGTAGGCATGATCTGTCCTTGACGAAACCAAAGTTGGTTGGGTCCAGTGTCTGGAGGTTTACTATATCTCTATTGATCATCTCAATGATAATTTCTTCCATGGCTTTACATATAAGACTAGTGACACTTATGGTACTGTTGTTTCCAGGGTCTGTAGATGGCCCACCTTTGTGGAGAGGGACGACTGTTGCCTTTCTCCATTTATGAGGCACGAAGCCTGTTTGAAGGCTACAGTTAAATAGTAACTCCAGAGGCCCTGATAGGTCATGTTTCATGCTATTTAGAAGGCATCCTGGAATACTGTCTGGGCCCATTGATGCAGTGTTCTTGGTGTTAGAGAGAGCATTAAGGACCTGTTCTGTAGTGATGGTAGGGGGAGTTATATTTGATGATATTTCCTGAGGAAAGTTTGAGGGGGAGGCAGGTGTAATGCTGGAGCTGAATTTATCAGCCAGGAGGTTTGCTATATCTTCTGGCTCCTTATAGGTGGCACCATTTACAATGAGCTCTGCACACAATTGTGTATTGCCTATGAGGTTGCAGACATAGCTTAGGAATGCTTTGTGGTTGTCCTTGGCCTGGGAGGCCAAAATTACCTCAAATTTGTCTTTGGTAGACTTTATTTGTCCCCAGAGTTGTTTGTTTAGTTTGATGAAAGTGCTTTTATCCTGCTGGGTACTGCACCTCCTAATATTTGCCATGATTTTCTTCCTCCTCTTATACAGGCTATTGATTTTGTGGGTCTATATTAGAACATCGAAGTTTCAGAACTTTGAATGTTCTAATATTGACCCCTAGTAACTGAAAACTGATAACATCAAAAATTAAGAACAGCAAATTTTTCCTAGGGAAAAAAATTTACTGTTGCAAAACACATACACACAACACAAACACACCAAACAAACAGCAATTCACACACATACACCTGAAATCTTACATCTAAACCTACACTAAACTGTACATACACCACTATCTACCCACTTACCTTAACCCAAACC
Organism: Protopterus annectens; assembly: GCF_019279795.1. Classification (NCBI taxonomy): domain Eukaryota; kingdom Metazoa; phylum Chordata; order Ceratodontiformes; family Protopteridae; genus Protopterus; species Protopterus annectens. The sequence continues at coordinate 528,871,365 of NC_056742.1, read as the reverse complement.
CTAACCCTAAGGTCTGTCACTATCGTACATACACCTCACCCGCACCCTAACCCTAACTCACCTAACCCACCCTAACCCTCACGTCCACACAATCGCACACTTACCTGAACCTGACCCATAGCTTTCCAATGCAGAGCTGAAAATGGTGAAGTGACAGGAATGGACAACCGAATTCTTTCCCTAGGAAAGAATTTGGTTTTCTGAAACTTTGCTATTTTCAGCTTTCGGTTACTAGGGGTCGATATTAGAACATTCGAAGTTCTGAAATTTTGATGTTCTAATATAGGCCTGATTTTGTGATTCTACCAGGGTGTCGTTTCTTGAGTTAGTTCTGTACTTCTTCCTGGTGGGTACAGCTGCCTCTATGTAGCTAATAACATGCTTGTACATGGTTTCTGCATAGGCACCAGTGTTCTCACGGTTTATGGGGGCTTGAAATTTGGCCAGGTTCTCACTTAATACCAGGAGGTTAGCCTTAGAATAGTCCCTGAATATTCCTGAGTATTGGTGATATTACTGAACATGTAATAATCACAGGTCTTATAACAATCTTTAATCCCTATCATAACTTATCCACGTTTTTGTTAGAATGTCTATTAAAGTTAAAACATTTATACCCTGAGATAACTGTTTTCCAGTGATTGTTCTTTAACCATTTTTCACAAACAATAAAAAAAAAATCAATCTTGTGGGAATGGAGCAAATTTTAAAATAAAAAATAACTTTATTATTAATTAATTAACAATTAATTGTTGCATTAACAACCATCAGAGAAGCACCAGATGTTGCTATCTGTGAACTGTTAGATTTTTAATCTGGGAAAAATCCTGCCTTGTGTTTGTCAAATATTGCAAAATATATGCTGCAAAATTTCTCTTCCCTGATCTTGACAAGTGTACACCATCTTGTCTAAACACAAGTGTGCCCCAAATTAGGCTCTGATGCTGTATACATTTCCAGTTTTTAAAATGGGACTTTTCTTTCATACATATTTACCCAAAATATATTTTCATTTATGGTAACCTGACTCTTCTTTCTATGTGTAATTTGTGAAAAATAAGTCCTAATACGTGTACAAGCTATGCTATCTAAGAGGTCTGTAAGTTCCCTATTAAAAGTCATGGAGCCTTGTGAATGAGATCATTTGTACCAACATGAATAAAAAACAGATCCATACTTCTTAATATTAAGGCATTCTAAGGCCTTTCACACATCCTCTGTTTTTACTTCTTGTAAATATAACATTATTTGATGTCGGTTAGCTTCCCTGCAAATGTAAGTATCAGTTCCTCTAATAACTGAATCTCCAACTACAAGAATATCTTTTCTAACCAGATCTGAAGAATCTTCAGCTTCTAATTCAATAATATCTGCTCTACCAATTGTTACAAAGAAATGATCTGCATCACCATTAATCATGCTAATCCCACTTTTCATGGCTTATTGCATTTGCAAACATACAATTCTCATCCAGCTGGCTTTGTACATTCACAGCTTGAATCATGTTGTCAATGTCTGTCTTACTTATCTTTTTTCTTACAGTAATGTTCTTCAATCCTTCCACATTCAGTTTTAATTTCTTCCTTCCCATCTGCCCTTTGCCTCTTTTTTCTACAGTCTCCTTTGGAAAAATTATGCTTTTTTCTGTAGATCAAAGGTTTTCTGGTAGAAAAATGTTATTCCCTGTAATCTGTGTGTTACATAACAAAGCAGTGTCCTTTTTAGTATATATATATATATATATATATATATATATATATATATTCACTTTGTTTTACAGACATTTATCAGTTTCTTTGTCTTCTTTGTCTGGATCCCACACAGTGTGGTTTTGTGAAGGGTAGATCATGCCTGCTCAACTTGGTTGACTTCTTTGAGTCAGTCACCAGAGCTGTGTTGATCTGGCCAACGCCTTTGATACCATTCCCCACTCAGGAATCATAGAAAAACTCACTAAGCTAGGCATCAACCCCTATATCACTAGGTGGGTTGCAAACTGGCTCACCGTTAGAACCCACAGTGTGAAAGTAGCTGACGCCAAGTCAGACTGCCGACCAGTCACGAGTGGAGTCCCACAGGAATTGGTCCTGGGTTCTTTTCTGTTTGACATCTACTTCTCAGAAGTCTAGTCCAACACAAAGGGACTCTAGCTAACAAACTTCACAGACAGTTGCAAGTTGGAAGCCATTATTAACTCTCCAAGTGATGTTGACATCCTACAGAAAGGCTTCACAGAGATCAATGACTGGTGTCAGAACCATGGCCTTATGCTCAATGCCAAAAAATGTGTCATCATCCCCTTTGGGAAAACCCAGTTCCCATGAACTACCACATTGATGGTAGTCCACTGAACACAGAAGCTGTTATAAGAGATCTGGTAACACAGGTTTACAGCAACCTCTCTTTTGACCACCATACTGCCACTGTGGTCAGAAAGTCCTTCTATGTGGCACATCTCATTACTAAGGGTTTTGCATCCAGGAAGAAAGAGGTCATTGTTTCCCTCTACTCTTCCCACATTAGGTCAATCATCGAGTACAATGCCCCATTTGGCATGTACCTCACTAGACATCTGCAACAACTGGAGAGGCTGCAACTGTACCTTACAAAGAGGATCCTTGGCCTTAAACACTTGTCCTATATGGACAGACTCAAAAAATTCCAACTATTCTCTGTCTCATATTGCCTACTCAGAGGCGATCTCTGCTTGACTTACAAGGCCATTTCTGACCCAGCTCTGTTAGAAATGCTATATCTAAAGAAATCCCAATCCCTCCGCACCACACGCTCCAGAGACCTCAACCTCATTAGCACAATCAACAAAAAGTGCTGGAGGGACAGGTTCATAACCCAGAGACTGCCCATGCTATGGAATAGACTTCCCATACATGTCAAACAGAGCACCTCACTGGCCCTCTTCAAGAGAAATCTTGATGAGTGGATGCGAAATAGAAGATTCACCCCAGGGATCACTTCATTGGCTCTACTCGACAGAGGCACTGGAAACTAAGGTCGAGTGACACGATGCCAGGGTAATCCTATGAGCTAGGCTTGTAAAGTCACCAGGGCCATTAGCCTAGTATACACCTATGAGCCTATTTGATGTGAACGTCTTCCTTTTTTATACCTATCTATACACTCTGAATCCTCAGATTGCGAAATATCTGCATCCAGAATTCCAAACTTGTCAGTGACATTATCTTTTTATTATCTTAGGGGTTGGATGATCTTTGCAGACAATAGATACATCCTTTCGTAAATGTATACTATTTGCTCTTTGACTAACATTTATGTGTGTCCGGTCATTAATATATATATATAAAACAGTTCCCCAAGCCGTGCCAATTGCACAAGTACAATCATCATCAGTAAGTCTAGATTTACTGCTAATAATGGTAAGCAAACCATCCAAGTTTTGACAAGAGGAACACAGATCACCAGTGTTATCAGGTGTTACCTTTAAATATACATAGCACCTACTACACTGTACAAGATATTTGTACTTTAGCAAATCATTAATGGCATACTCATTTAAGGAATCCTTATTCAGCTTCAAATGAGTAAAATAATCTAAATGAAAAGAACAAGCGAAATAAGTTTCCACAGAATTCAAACTGAGCTTAAATCAACTTCCAAGAGAAGAGTCGCACAGACAATATACAACTAAATATTAAATTAAGTACAGTAAAGTTTTTGCTCGGACTGTCCAAGTTGTGAAAGTTACTCAAAAGCTGGAATTCCTTTACATCACTCCCAAATGAGTGCAGTAACTTCTGCTCAGTATCACTCACAGTCGTACCTCTTTTTAGCAGTAAAGATCGATAAAACAAAAATCAAGACAGAATTGCATAGATGAGCTCTGGATTGTCGTCTCTGCAGTCTGTATGAATTTACAGCTGATTAGGTCCCTTAGGATGGGTAGAGTTCACCTGTCTAAAACCTATCCCCTTTATTAAGCAACTTAAAATTAAAGGTAAAACAACAAAATATAAATCAGAGTAAAATGTCTTGTGTACAAGGCATCTCTTCCTTCCTGCAAAAAGTGAAAAACAGTGGTAAGAAATAAAGTATAAATTAAACTAAAACTTATCTTACCAGGCAAATAAATGCACACTCAATCCCAAACCAAGACAGGATTGTTTAGGTGAGGCCTAGATCGTTGTTGAATTTCATCCAGTAGTCCTTTGGTCTCCTCTCTATCCTCCTCTCTCCTGTTACTTATTTTCTGACATGGAACAAGACATTTGGCCAAACTAGTGCTCCTAGGTTACTCCTGAAAGAAGGCACTTGCTGATGACCACACATGATTAACAGAAGGCCTAACTTAGAGTACAATCAAAGCTGTAATTTGACAAAATAGTTCTAAACTAGGGTGTAAGAGTCCTCCTGATCTAACTCGTCAACTGGGACTGATCTCGACAACTTTCATCTCATGAGCAGAATAGGCTAACATTCTTAAGGGCAGTAAACTTGGACACATAATACTTTTCTTGATGGAGTTAATGTTTGTATAGTTTGGCAAAAATTATTAATCTGAACTGTTTTTTCCCCTTATTAACTTGACTATGTGCCTTCTGCTTAAAGACTATGGTATTGTATAACTGGATTTTCTTTGCAGTGTGGTGACACTGATTGGTTACATTGTAATAGTTATATAAGGATTTAATATCACTTTGTTTTATAAATTGACTTTATTCTGTAATCAGATTTTACCTATCTAAAACAATTTCAGCTCTTGCTGCATGTAATCAGAAGTGCCTTAATTATCATATTCGCCACACCTGGTGGCTGCTACAACTAGCTATTCTGCTACCTTCTAAGATTATATTGTTGATAAAATTAAAATGTAACGAAGATAAACAGTTCTGTAAATAATGCACAATAGCCACGCAGAAGGGTGAACCTTGACTCTAAATGATCATCATCGTTGAAGTGACACACCGACTTCATATGCAAAACTGGGAAAACAGGGCTGAGGATTGATGGATATATAGTTATGCATTAAATCTGTTATACCGTTTCTAATGGTATATTCACTTTTATGGGAGAAAAGACTGTTGCTACGGAATTGGTCCGTGATCAGTAAAATATTAATCAAATATTTACAATAATCCCCAGATGATGGCAGTTTTACTGTGAGAAAAGTCACTGTGAATATTTTTCTAGAGAAAGGAAAATTTAGAATTTAAAACTTGCTTTTTAAGTGGGGCAGTACTACCTCCATGTCATAGGTAGGAGACAGGGATAATCCCTTGTTTAATATATTTAATTTTGAGGTCACTGCACATTGGAAGAAATTCAGTTTCCCCAGCACATGCCATGCTATTTAAAGCAGCTATTCCAAGATAAGTGGGCATGCTTTTCAGTTGGTTCCCACTGCATGTTAAAAAGCCTGAAAAAGATTAAATATATGAATAGGTTAATAACTATGCACTGGTACTGCAAACAGTATGCCAAGAATAGTGAAGCAATTAATATCAAAAATAATTTATAGCTTATCTGTTTGTTTTAAATAATTTGACAGGAGAATAGCTAGACATGGGCCCCTTACTGGTATATTCTAAATCATACAGCAACTTACTTTATCTAAGAGGCAAGGCACAAGAGTTTGTACATGACTAACGTCAAGCATTAGAAATAAATTCATAAAATGGAGTACATGCAGTGTGATAGATAAAGGGAAATAGCTGTACATTATAGGAATGTCTGCTCAAGTACAAATAGTCGGATGCTCTTATGAGATACATCAAACAGATTTTATTTTCATTTGTTTTAATTATAATCTGTTAATTATATCTTCAGAATGGGCGACCTGTACATCGCCACTGTGATTGGAGAACAAATGTTTCAGACATCATACCCTTCAGAAAATCCATGTTAATGCAAAACCTGGTATTCTATCAACTTTCTAAGTTTGTAAGGGCAATATTTAAAAAATATCCCTATTTCTGGGCCTTTGTCCCCCCATTAATTACAGCTTTGTCCAGATTTTTTGCTCTAATAGTTTGAGAGGTACATTGCTAAGCAGTGTTGTTGCTCGGCAGTGTTTTTGCTGTTTAGCAATTTAAAATTAAAATAAACATTAAAAAAAGAAAAGAAAATGTGTGTGTGTGTGTGTGTGTGTGTGTGCGCGCGCGCGCGTGTGTGTGTGTGTGCGTGCATGCGTGTGTGTGTGTGCACGTGCGTGCGTGTGTGTGCGTGTGTGCGTGTGTGTGCATGCGTGCATGCGTGCGCGTGCGTGCGTGTGTGTGTGTGTGTGTGTGTGTGTGTGTGTGTGTGTGTGTGTGTGTGTGTGTGTGTGTGTGTGTGTGTGTGTGTGTGTGTGTGTGTGTGCGGGTGTGGTGGTGCATGTATGTATGTTTACATTTCTGTCTGCATGTTTGAGTGTATGTGTGCCTCGGTGCATAAAAGCAAGAGTTTGTTTCTGTGAGAGAGTGAGATCACTTGAGCAGTGACAGCAGTAGTTACAAGGTTTGCATACCTCTTAACCTCAAGACATGTGGAAAAAGCCTAAAATAAAGGAGGGAGAAAGGCTCATAAATAGCAACACATCTTAAACACTGCTGTTATAAAATGAAAAAGTTGCTAGAATAAACTAGTTGTTTTAGCATGCATTTTCTGAAGGAAATAAAGTCTGAAACTCAAATGTATGTCATTATTTAGTGACTTAATGATTACCAATAAATGACAAATTTTATGAGTAAGAACCAAAAAACCGAGATAAATATCTGGACATTTTTTAGAAAATTTTATATTTTGGATGTAAAATACTTCCTCCAACACCATTTACATATACTACAGCAAGTCTGGAACATTAGGTGAAGGAACAATTTTACATCAGAAATATAAAAAAATAATAATATAGTAGTAAAAATAAATAAATAAAACACCACAATTTTACAGACAGACCATTCTCTAAGCACAATAGTGCTCTCCAGTGTGCGTAACTGTGTAAATAATCCTCTTTCAGGGGTGTAGAGACCATCCGCCTGCAGCATTGGGCCTCAGAACACCCCTGAGTGTGTGTTATTTACACAGTAACACACACCCCCTGTTGGGTATCATTGCTAGTCTATGAGTTGCCCTATGAAGGGATGCTAATCATCAAGAAACATAGCCGGCCTTAAGTATAGGCCACCTAGGCAGCTGCCTAGGACACTCCTCTAGCAGGGGTGCTTTTTCAGTAATCTGGATGGTGTAGGTAGACCAGGATGGGGCCACCGGGTGGTGTGGGTGGGCACTGTGGAGCTCATTTGCCTAGGGCACCACTTGACCAAGTAGTAAACTGTTGTAGTAAGAGAAAGTGATACAGTAATGTGTTATAATGAAACAATGTAAATGTTCATTATCTGAGATTACGTGACACTTTTTTAGGGGCTTGCTAACACCCTGAGATGACTCTTCATCTGCCACCTAACTCTTGAATGATGAAGGGCTAGGGATGTCTCTATCTGCCATATGTAAGGGATTAGGGTAGTGACAGCAAAGGAACAGAAGGCAACTTCCAAAATATAAAATGAGTTGTAGTCATCGGAAGTCAACAGTATTACAAAAAGTCAAATACAAAATAAAGAACAAAATAAATACCTTTGCTATTATCAGTTATACATTGAAACTGCAATGGCAATTTAAATCAGTTTTCATTTCTGAGTAATCCAGAGGAAAAAGCTTTGTGGGTTATAGGGTGTGATAATAACATCATGAGCACAGAAAACATACACATTGGTTTTTGTACAGAGCAATTTTAGCAAAGCCATTTGTGAGGATTCTATTCCAGGTGCACAGTTCTTTGAACTGTTTGTACAGTGAGTTTCATAGTACCACTATAAATTAATGGAGCTGATGAGATTACTAAGAAACAGCGCAAATGTAATCAGAGGTAGATGAGTACATAAATGAACAAACACTTTTTTTAATTACAGTCTAGGAATCATACCTTTGTATACCTGGCAAATTAATCTCCATAAGCTTTGTATCAACATAAATGAGGTAATAAAAATAATTTGGTCAAACAATGGCAGCAGTAGATAGAAGAAATAATGACCATAGTAAAAATGACAGCATGAGGCACGTTGGAGTAAAGCGAACTTTGTCAAGTTTCAGTGACAAACAGTAAAACTACAATTCTGTGTAAGAAAGAAATGACACATATAACTGACAATTTAACCACATATGAACACTGCTGCAGTTAAATCCATTTATCTGAGTATAGGCTCAATCTGACAAACCTTTAAAGCTACACTTTTAAGAAGCATATTTGTTCATGATGCATCCTATGCAGTCTGTGTGTTAATGCCTTCTCTGTTTTCTTGAAACATTTTAGGAGGGACTAGAAGAAAGGCAGATGCGGACCTTCACAGTCAGTCATTTGTTACAAGTAAATTCTAAAATGCGTTGTTCTGCCCTTTAATCAGCACAAATGCAGCTTGGTTATTTATGGGAATGCAAATGAATGAGGCAGGCAATGTTCAGGAACCTTCTTCTCATCCCTGCACAGATCAGCACCTCACTGAGGATTATTGGTCAATGCAGTATCAAGCCCAAAGCATCTCAAACAGGACTAGAGTTAAATGTCATGTACAAAGAAATATGACAGATAACTACAATCTGTTATTAAATGTTAGACCAGTTAAAAATTCTGAATAAAATAAAATACAGAATTGCAATACTATTTCTACATGACATCAAGTCACCACAGATACACAATTTTCTTCATTTTAAACTATCAATAGGAATGTCATGTCAGGTTCAGAGAAACAAAATACTTTTAATTTGTAGAGTTATAAAGCTGTACAGCTATATGCAGGACATGAAAACATGATGGTGTAGATTCAATAACCCCTATGGGGGGGGTTAAAATGGTGTGAGCATCGTGGCATGATGCACACACGATAGTGCACAGTTTTGCATTCAGTAAGTGGCTGTACACACCATGTAAAGCTGCTCAAACATGGTAAACATTGTGGCATGCTAATTACAGCTTAAGCAGCTGACTTTTATGCTAAGTTATAAAGCAGCCATGTTGACTCAGTGCAGGTTTTCCCTTTCGAATTCCAAAACTTCTTGGAATAAACCCACAGAAACTAGGCTACATGAAAAGAGTGCCAGGGGCTGCTGTCAGGGGGCTGCTGTCAGGGGCTGCTGTTAGGAGCTGCTGTTAGGGGCTGCTGTCAGGGGGCTGCTGTCAGGCGGCTGCTGTCAGGGGCTGCTGTCAGGGGCTGCTGTCAGGTGCTGCTGTTAGGGGCTGCTGTTGCTCTTTTTCATGTGTATGTGCAGCAGGCTCAAGTCTGTGCTGCTGCTGCTAATAGACCACAGCCAAGAAAGAGAAGGGGATTCAGACCCCCTTTAACTTTTCATAATCTGCATGAGGTGGAAATTATAGCATGTTACAGGGTGGATAGAAACACACTACAGGAACTCTGCAACCTCTGTCATCCTCAACTGAGAGCAAGGGTAGACTGACGGGAACCAATAACAGTGGAGATTAAGATATGTGTAGCACTTATAATTTTAGCTAGAGGAACCTTCCAGAGACCAACAGGGGACATGCTGGGGGTATCACAGGCATCAGCATTTTGGATCCTCCATCAATTCCAGAATGCTATGTTGCAACATGCCAGCAAGCACATATATTTTTCCCGTACTCCTGAGGATAGGGCCAGAAATATGCAGGAGTTCTATCCTGTAGCACATTGCCCTGAACACCTGGGTGTCATACACTGTACACATATAGAAATCAAAGCACCACCCAGGGAATAGGGAAGGGTGCACATAAATAGAAAGGGCTACCACTCCATTGACTGCTGGGTTGTGTGTAATGCTAAGGGATTCATCGTGAAGGTGTGTGCTGGAAACCCAGGCAGTTACCATAACTCCCATATCTGGCACAACTGTCAGATATCTAACATGCTTACTAGGGGGGATATCCCACAGTGTCATTTACTGGGGGAATGCATGTTATGCACTGGAATCAAGGTTGATGACGCCCATCAGAAATGTACAAACACCAACTGAAGAATGCTATAATGAGGCAAATGCTCAAACAAGAAATATCATGGAGCATGTGTTTAGGCTGTTGAAGTCACAGTTCCAATATCTAGATATATCTTGGGGAGCCCTGCAGTACAACTCCTGTACATGTGCTGAAATATTCACCATCTGAGCCATGCTCTACAACATTATCCTAAGAAAACATCTTCAGCAGGAGCTGCAAGGGTAAGGGCCACACATCCTACCACCACTGGCAAGGTCACCACAGCCACATGCCAGTGAGGCGATAGAGGGGGAGCCATCAGCCGCTGTGGGTGTAGGCAGATTTAGATGTGCACAATATGGCCTCACACTGGCCATGATGCAATGGATAGCTCACCATCTAAGGGGCTAAAACCTTCATCCTACACACACATACATATGGCAAAATTGATGCCAGGCAATACTCAGAACCTTTACTTATCCATGTAATGGTTGTGGACTGCTAGCATCAGACAGTGTCAACCCTGAACTAAAACTCTTGCAACTGCTGGATTTCCAATGTAAGTGTTGAACCTAGAACAGAAAAATAAATGCCTAAGAATACAAATGAATGGCATATCCTTCCATACTGTTACTTGGTAATGTAAGTAAGTATAAGATGGGGGATGTTTACAACAATTACATTAAGATGTGACAGCACTGACTTATGTGAATATGTGTCCTCTATCAACTAATAGGCCCTCACATCTAAAATGTACAGATTTTTACTAAATGTCCACATTTTGGCCTCATATGTTTGTAATAGCAAATTGTTAAAGTTAGAAAATAATGACACACGTTTCAGTTTCAGACTTCATATCCCTCAGAACAAACATAAAATAGTATTGAATAACCTGTTACTCTATCAATTATCTAAGTTTGTAAGACCACAATGTTTAAAAATCTCCCCATTGTTGGGCCTTTGTCACTCTTTTATTTATGTCTTGGCCCATCTTTGTTGGTCTAAGAGGTTGGGAGAGAGGTACACATTACAAAACTCTGTAAGAAAGCATTACAATTTGCAAAACAGCATCACAAACACAGATATACTGAGCACTAAGTCAGCTGTGCACCCTGGGCATCAGACAAAAAACTTGTGTATTCCTGAATCCAAAAGATAGAAAACATGGTGATGGTACAGTTATCATCTTTTGCACAGGGTGTTGTGTGTGTGTGTGTGTGTGGGGGGGGGGGGGGCAGGAGGCCAAGGCTGACATAAAAGGTAGTGATACATGTGAGTAAGTAAGAGAAACAGGCAGACATTTAGATAAAGTATGAAATGGCCACTTAGACAGAATGAGCTTTAACCCTCAGGACTGACCCATGCAATGTTATGTGTGTATCTCTGTACGGGCACTCCAGGAGAAAGTGGTGTGTGAGTGAGTGTCTGCAAGAACACAGCCAAGGTGTGAGTCATGCAGCGTAGAGGTGACACTTCATTGCCATTGCCCTCCAACCCAGAGAACTGGCACATCCATGCCCACAGTCAGATGCGCCGCTGCTACCTGAATGTGACTGATGTCTACTGCAGGAGTTCTCCTCGTGAGTACGCCCAGGAACATGACCCCATGGCCTACCATGTCTGGGTGTGGACACCCCAACCACTGAAGGAGTAGTGGAAGTAGTGCCACTATGGGATCGTGAATGGGCATGGCCATGTTGGCTAACATCAGATAATGTGGCTGACCTATGCTCACTTGGATGCTGTCCCCCATCCATCAGATGTTCCATCACAGACACCACCCATTCCAATGTGTCATTCATCTGACCCATTGAATTGGCAGCACGGTAGAGGCAGTTGTACATGTCAGCCTGTGCCACATCTACAACCCTTAGTATTTCCTCAGAGACCCTGTTGGAACATGCCTGCCCCTCCATAATGGCCCTAATCATATGTCAAATGGCACAGAAAGACACACCTGAATCAGGTGGAGGATGGACAGCTGGCCTCCTCCAGCCACACCTACAACCCTCCTGGTTGGCACCTCACCCACATTTTGGCTATGGCCAGTCAGCAGGCACTGAAGCCACAATAACCACAGTACCCTGATCAAGTGTCTCACCCTCCACCTGTCCAATATCTGAGGGCTCAATGGAATAGGTGTGTGTAGGCCTACTGGCTTTGTCTGATGGAATTACAGGAAATGGCTAAATGTCAACCTCACTGTCAGATTTAGCATCTGCACCCCCTGACTATGGCTGTGCTTGTCCACCATCATCATTATCAGAGTCTAACGATACTCTGACATCAGTTGGTAAGAGTCTTACACTTCCACTGTCAGGATCACCAGTGATAATAAGCAACAAACAAAAGATAGAAATTAATAGCTACACTACAGTGCAATATATGCTAAAAAACTAACACTGGTGCCACTATCACAGACAGTACAGCAATACACACACAGTCCTGACACCCACCTCACACATACGAATAAATGAATATTACTGTGAAATGCTCATCAGCACTGAATAAAAAATGTTTGGTTTACCATGTGTAGATGACTCCACACTTGCTAGGGAGGATGTACCTGGAAGAAGTCAAGCAAAATGTAAGGATAACAGCAACAAAATAACAATAGCACAGGGTGAAAATTGTGGCCTTTATATGTCCATTAACAATACATTTAATTGAAATTTGGATGACACATCCACCCCAAGCTCATGTGTAATGAACTAGAATGTGTTGTTAACTGTATCAATTTGTAACTTGCCCCCCCCAAAAAAAAAAAAAAATATATATATATATATATATATATATATATATATATATATATATATATATATATATGTTAAACCAACTTAACTACTGCTTTCAATATGTTACTATACAAGAAATAATTAAAAATTGACATATGTAGGCCTACCTGGAAGCTCCTCCTTGAATATACAGCAGTACCAACATCAATCATATGCTGTTGTGCACTTTCCACTGAGCTCTCTGGATCCCTGACAGTGGACAGGAACTCTTCATTTGGTGTCAGTGGTGACTCAGTACCAGGTCCCCCCAGTAGCCAGCTGTCCACAGGCCACTGTGGCTGCTCTCTTCCGGGCTGATGAAATCATGTCAGTGGTTCTATGATGCACCCGATCATATGTCCTACTGCATCCTCCAACAGTGTTCATATCATTCTCTATCTGGTTCCAAATTTGCATTCTTCCAGACATATCCCCACGTCTTCTCTCAAGCAGAAAGTTTCCAAGTTGCCAAAATGCTTGGATGATCACATTGTTTTCTGAGTCACTGAAGGGGGTTGTGGGGATTGGGAAGCTTCAGAGCCATAAAACACAAAAGAAGGATACTACACATAAATATCACATAAATAAAAGTCCTGCTTAGATATAGCACATATTATTAGTTTTATTATTAATATTACCCACTGGAGAAACAAAAACATTTCAGTTATGCAAATATAAAAAGAGTTATGCGGTTGTAACATATCACAGTCACACACAAACCAAGGTCTGATCCAAAACAAGGAGTAACAATAGCAAAGCAAACCTGTGTAAAAACATTTTGGTTGTGCTAACACAGAAATGGAACTTGGCTCGCCCTCCCCCAAAACAACAGGCAAATGGCATTTTTGTACATAACAAAAGAATAAAACATCAGTGAATTGTTATACGTGCTATCAGACTGTCCCATAAAGATGTGTACACATTTACCACAGAGCCACTCACATCTTCCTGTATCCAGCACTCCCTTAGAGGCGTCTATGGGCCATCCTAGAAGGCTAACACCCCTGTGTCATTGACAATATAGGATGTTTACATTTCACTGAAAAAGCAATAGAAGAGTGCAAAGACAAACAGTTGTAACATCAACAGTTGTGATGAAAATTAATAAGGCTGTGCATCTGAGAAAGGAAAATGCCCTTCCTTTCTAAAACTACATATTCATTAATACATAAGGTTTTTATTTTGGCCCAAACTGAGTTAATAACCCCCCCATCTTGGCAATATACATTTATTTCACCAATTTTAAAACCTAATAAAGATCCAACTAGATGTTCTTCATATCTACCCATCTCATTACTTAATGTTGATTATAAAATGTTTATGAGTATTTTTGCTGATAGATTGAAGACAATCATCCCCGGCATTATAGATATAGATCAGACGGGCTTCATTGTAAATAGAAATACTTTTGATAATATAAGAAGAACTTTAACATTAATTGATTTTGCAAATAGGAAAAAGAAAGATTTAACACTTATTAGTCTTGATATAGGTTCAGCATTTGATTCAGTAAGTTGGGACTATCTGTTTACCTTACTGAAATGCACAAACTTCTCTGATGCATTTGTAAATTTAATTGAGCATTTATACAAAGGAACGCTGGCTTATATTAAGGTAGGAACATATGTTTCACAAAAATACCCATTCTTAAAGGTACAAAGCAAGGATGTCCACTTTCTCCACTATTATTCACTTTAGTAATGGAGCCTTGGGCTAATTTGATTAGAAACAGTACTGACATAGAGGGTTTTGAAATAGATGAAAATACAACATCAAAAATTCAACTTTTTGCAGATGATGTTCTAATTACATCAGCAGGATCTAATTCTTCTATGCAGTCTTTATTTGATAAAATAATGAATTTTAAAAGTATTTCTGGTTTAATATTCAATGAAGAAAAAACTAAAATACTACCTATATATACACGAAAAAATATTCTCATTAGTGATTTTACTAAATATGTACCCAATTCAGGTCAGATAACTTATTTAGGTATAATACTATCTAAAGATATTAAATCTATTATATATAATAACTATAATACCTGTTTTCTTAATATTTTTAATACCTGGAATAATATGTTTTTTACTATGGAGGAGAGACTTACAATTATTAAAATGATAATATTCCCCAAGATTTTATACTTAATACAATCAATAATACTTTCACCTACAAAAATAACTATCAAGAAACTGAATACACTAATGTTACATTTCTTATGGGCACCTAATAGACCTAGGATTGCATTAAAGAAACATACTAATAGCTGGTCTCAAGGGGGTATTTCTTTTCCAGACTTTAATTTATATATTATCTCTTCTATTATAAAAGTTATTACTTTATTAATAGATCAGTCATATATCGCAAAATGGAAAGATTATTGGGAGCTAATTAGTATGCACTTCATGAAAATCTCCTTAACACATAAAAATATGATTGTAAATAACTCCATGTTGTGGTTGCTAAAGGAATTTTGTACTTCACCTATTACACCTAAACATATGGTTTGTTACCCATTAAATATTATTATTAGTTATCGTAACTTTATATTCATGCACCCTAAGTATAGGGAATGGAATTTTATTGTATTCCCTATAATGTATACTCAGGGTATGCTTATGTTATCTACTTCTGAAGGAGCTCATTTAGCTATAGATAATAATCTAAAGTACTGGTATCAGCTGATATCTGATAATAAAGTTAAAAATCTAGATTTCTTAAAACAAGAATTTGATCTAAGAGAAACTTGTTGGTTAGAGGTTCAGATCTTTAGACAACATCTCATTGATAGAATAGATCTAATGTCTATAACAGTTAAAGAATCTATTCCAAAACTGATTGATTACTTGATATTAAATTTACAGCATAAAGTTTCTGATAAAGGTAAACTTTCATATATACATAAAATTATCAGACAAGAAACTTTTTACAGTGTAGATTCATACTGGAATTATTTCACCTCTATTAATGGGGACCCACCAACTCAACAAGATAAACAATATATATTGGAATCTGCTTATAGAACTACATCTTCCATTGTCTGGAGACCTTATACATGGAAATTTTTACATAGATCTTTTTATACACCTTTGATGATGAATAAAATAAATAATAAAGATAATCTATGTAAGAGATGTAATGTAGAAATTAATGCTGACTGGGCTCATATGTTTTATGACTGTATGAAGTTGAAAGAATACTGGAAGTCAATTAATGAATTTTTGCAGGCTCTTTTTACAGATAATTTCATTATTTCTAAGTCTCTTATATTATTCAACACACCTGTACCTCAATGTGTTAAAAGATTAAGCTTCCCTTGTTATGGTCTATCCTAGCAGTGGCCAGGAAAATAATAACTAGAAATTGGATTTCAGATACACCTCCTTCGTTCAATGAATTTAAAAATGTTATGAATATAATGTGCCATATGGAAATAAGCACAATTAGAACGAGAACAACTAGAAAAACATCATATTATATTGTATGGGATAATTTACAAAATTTGTTAAAAAAATTCTAATTTCAATAGCACGGTATTTTAGTTTAATTAATTGATCTGATTGTAGTGGATGTCTTTGTAAATACTTTAGTTGTTTTGTTGAATATTATAATAATACCAATTTTTAATTACTTGTATAAAATTGTTATGATATTTCTCTTATATGTTAAAACAATAAACCTGTTTTGAAAAAAAGAAAGGAAAATGCCCTGACAAAAATTCCTATGCCATCAGTAAACCTCTAAGAAGTGCATAGAGATAAAAGTAGCATTTGCCATTTATATCTCTCTATGTATATATATATATATATATATATATATATATATATATATATATACATATGTGTGTGTGTGTGTGTGTGTGTATATGTATAAAACAATTTTTCCAAGTGACATGTGAGCAAAGCCAGTATACAGTATAACTGAAAAATGCAATCATACTTACGAAGATCAGTACTTTTCTGTGCAGATAAATCCAAAGTAATAGCAATGTTCTTCTGTGTTATCTACATACGCAAGTCTCCTCACGTTCAGTTTCCCTATCTATATGGCTATCTTTTTATAGTGTAGATTCAGGGTTGTGAGAACAGTGAAGATGCAAATGAAGGTGAACGCATTAGAATTGCTGAATCCCAAATTCTTGAATCTGTGTATCAGATGTAAACATAGTGCAGGCACTTTTTCAGTGTCTGTTGCTAATGAATTGCAACTGTGAATGATTACTGGTAGGGAGAAGACACAACAGCAATTCTAACTCCCTTACCTCCAGTGAGTGTCTCAGCCAGGTTAGAGTTACAAAGTGTAGAAGTAATTGCATCAAGATTTTAAATGTAAGAAAGCAGCACATATTTCACAGTTTCTGTTCAGTAACATCCAACCTCCCCTGCATTTGTGGAAAACTGTATATTATTGCTATTTAATATTCTCACACATTTTAAGGAGATTACTGCTCAGAGACAAGAAGAACGGATACCGTACAAAGATAAGACAGAGCTGCATTTCTGCAAACAATAGTCAGAAATGGTTGTGTGATCACTCATTGCACTACATCTGAAATTAATACATGTACATACAACTCATAAGTGTACAAGTGTCATATGTCTTGTTAATACTGTGGATCATTTTGGACTTGCTTGTATGCACAATGATTTTCATCTCTGCTGCAAAGCTGTTTCTGTGGCAATCAGGGATAAGACACTCTTATTTTATTTGGATGTTCATTGGTGTGAGAGTTCAAATCCAGACTTGTGTAAAATATTTCATATGTACTAACATTTATATTGTAATGTTTATTTTATACAGCTCTCTCTCTCTTTATATATATATATATATATATATATATATATATATATATATATATGTACACACACACAAACACACACACACACACACACACACATGTATATATATATATATATATATATATATATATATATATATATATATGTCTCTCTCGCTCTCGCTCTCGCTCTCTCTCGCTCTCTCTCTATATATATATATATATATATATATATATATATATATACATATACATATATATGGGGCTACTTCAAAAGAACAAAATCCCACGTTACCGAAGACAAAATGAACAAGACGACTTCACCGAAACCTCAGCTTCTCAAATGACCAGAATGCCAAAGGATTTCACAGGATAAGTATCCGACTGGTCAGCATCTTACACCGAAACACGCTATACCTCAAACCCAAGTGGGGGCTATACCCCCACACTCCTCTAAATAAATGTCATGTAATGTACTTCTATGATAACCAATACATAAACTACACCTGTGAATCACGTGTGTGTAGCACACATACTATCTGTCAATCGCAGTTCAAGTCCCACATTTGTTTTTTAAGGATGAAACCTAAGAAACATTGCTCACATAGATAAAACAAGTTTAGCTTTGCTTCTCAAATTTGCATGTCGCTTAATGTTGGGCAAACCTGGACTAATGGCTTACACACAAAGCAGACTGAATGCCTGCGGACAGGATGCAGACATTCTTGATTTCAAAAAGGATACATTGTTGCATTTTTTGCTTTCTGTCACGGAAACCAGCTATACGCAGTTACACAGCAGTTAGCAGTCTTCCCCAAAACCTGCAGATCTAGAACACCTGAAGAGAGGAAGCATACAGTAGACAATTTCAAAAAGGAAATATTGTATCCTCTATGGTTTGCCACAGCACAAACACACTAAGTGGCATTGTGCGGCAGTTAATAACCAGAATTTAATAAAGAAAATAAAAATATTCAAGTGTTGTTCATGTATTCTTGTGGCAACAAGTGTAAGTGTCGGACTGCAATGCAGATGATCCTGGGTTCTAATACAGAAATTTTCGGTTCTTTTCCGTTAACGGGGCAACAGCTTTCTGGGCCTGGATTTGCATTAATGGAAAAGTACCACAGGTTTCAGTCCAAAATGAAGTAATAAGACACAGCTGTTTACCCCTGTGAGGTGCTTAAGGTAAATGAGAAAAAGTTGTTATGATACATACATAGTCCCTTGCCATGACATGCGCCTCTTAGCTGAAAGGGGCAAAAGTTGCTTTGGCCTCGTTAACGGTTTTTGTCCTGTGGAAAGTATTTCCTCCTTCTGCAGCACAAATGGAGTTACTTGTATTGGTACCATATTTAAGGATGCTTATAAATATTTGTCTTAGTTCTGCAGCTATTATATTTGTGGAAAATAGTGACATGGTAAATTAAGGACCGTGCACATACAATTGATATACCATTCTCAAACCCCCGAGATTTCTGCCGTGGTTATTGCTCCACAATTACTTTCTGATTTACGGCGTCTGTTTCAACAACAGTGTTTCCTGTTCAGTTCAGAGTGTTTCCCATTGCTCAAGATTAGGTTGTATTGAAATTAGACATCATTATGCTCACGGGTGACTTGATCGCAAGTTTCAGGTTGAATTTACAAGTGTTTCTAGGTGGTTATATAACAGGATTATAACAGTCAGTTTTCAAAAACAAAATTATGGTGTTTGCTACCCCTCAATAATAATCCATTTAAAAATAATACACACTGCTACTGTCCTTTTAACTGAAAAGGTGTCCATATTAATGTAACTGTAAATGGAGCTGGATAAATTCCCTTACCAAGTCATCACTTAGAAATTCTGACCTTAAATTTACAAGGCAAAGTCAACTTGTTATTTTAAAAAAGAATGCGCCGGGTTACTTCCATTTTTAGTTATGAGAATGATAGGTGTGTGTGTGTGTGTGTGTGTGTGTGTGTGTGTGTGTGAACACTGACACACGTTATATATTTATACAAACACACATTGAAAAAAAATATGTGTTTGTGTGTATACTTTCCGTTGGACAAAAACCGTTGAGGCCAAAAAAGCTGTTGCCCCGTTAACGGAAAAGTATCAAATTTTCAAGCATTTTTACTGTTGTTCCATTTTACTTTATATTAAAATTCACATGAAAAAACATTATTGCACACTTTCAATTTTATTAAGGGTTGTACACTCAATTTTAATAAATACATAAAATTAAACATAATTATAAATAATAAGTATGTATAGCAGTGGAGCTCATATGAATTATTTGTGTGACTGAAGGTATACTATTATATTTCTGTAATTATAATTGTATGTTCTGGCCTTGGATGGCCTTCAGACTTCAATAATACTCATACACACATGAATGTATAAAGCAGGACCTTGTCAGGTCACACACATATGTGGTTAACTCCTCAGTCTGTCTGAGAAGCTCTTCTTCTGTGGCAAGGATGAAAAATCACCAATATGGAAGAAAATGTTTTGTCTCTTATGCATAGGTTTGAATCCCACATTGTAAAATTAATTTCCTCAGTGTGGAAAGCCACACCAAAAATGTGTCATGTCATAAAATGTATGTTTCCAGTGTGTCTGCAAAGTTAAATCAACTAACAGTTACAGCAGCAAACAAGCCTCAAACCATAGCTCTCAACTTTCTAGATTTTTGCCTCATATTTTTGATCTGTTTCTCATAAAATTTGTGATTTTCTGGATTTTTGAGGCAACTCTGTGAGGAGTAAATTCACTAAATAATGATAGGCACTTGAGTTTCAAACTTCATATCCTTCAGAAAAATGCATGGTAACACAAGACCTTTTGTTCTACCAACTTTCTAAGTTTATAACAGCAATATTTAAAATGTGTCCCTATTTTTAGTGCTATGTCCCCCATTATTTTTGGCTTTGTCCAGATTTTTTGTAATAAGAGGTTGAGAGCTATGCCTCAAACTATTGCCAAGTATCAGAGTAACCTTCCAGTTTCATAAAATGCTTTCCTCTCTGTTTGACACTATTGCTTTCTACCTAACATCATGCAAACACAGTTGGCATTGTTGTTTGTGTTTGCACACTACCAGTAAATGGGTTAGCATGCATTGGCAGGAAATCATTCTTAACTATTACTGTCTTCCTTGGTCGGACATGTCTGGTGGTAGAAGGAAAGGTGCCCAATTTAGGGCGAAGAGGTCAGGTGTTGAGGACTCCAGAATCTTCATTCTGAGGCAAGGATTGGTCTGGCCAAGGCTCTCTCCAGTGCAAGTGGCATTCCATGCACTAGAGAACAGTGACAGCATCACTTTAATGACCTGAAAAGGCACAAGACGGATACACTCAACCAGTGGCTGGATGAGTTTGGGACTGTTGACATCCCAAACTTGTATAAGTATACTGCTAAAGAGAATTTATAGTAGATAGAAAGTTGCATATAGGCAAGACTGGGATGCATAATGCTCTTCTTTTGTTCTATTCACTTTCTTCCACAGCCAATCAAGAGATTATGGTGACTGCAGATGCTTATGCTGAGCATCTAGAGAGACTGAGGAAAGCAAGGGGCATGTATGTAACACAACAAAACTATTATTTTTAGCTAAAGTATTGCTTTTCTATACAGTCGTAGAAAAGTAAGCAGGTGTATCCTAATTGTTAATGCAAGCATGCATGCTTCAGTCTGTAGCACAAGCCAACTGTAGGAGTCAAGTCTAATACTGTAGTCAGATGTTGTGAGTTGAAATACCACAAGTAACAAATATATAGTAAAATCTTTTAAAAATATTACATAATTTAATTTTAACACAAGTGGTATAAATGCCATGCTGTTAACTTAATCTGTATATCTGGACCAAGCATATGTGCAATACATGTACATTGCAAGGATTCCTTTGAGCAATCCTTACCTATAGTTTGTAGTTGCTAAGAAGTATACTTAAATGTAAAAGTAAAGATAAAATAGTTTACTATTGTGATAACGCATTGTATGTCACATATGATGTCACTAATTATATCTCTTACCCCACTTTATTTCTCTTTTTTTTCTATGTGTTGTCAAAATGTTTCCATGTCATCCATCTCTGACAAATCATAAAATGCTTTACAGCACAGGGAGGTAGGCCAAACCATGTCCCTCAGCGTGTAACCCCATCCACCTGCTCCTGCACCGATGTCCAGCACATCTGGGAGCCAACCTGGCATTACTGCCTCTGCTGTGCCTGCACTACCTGGGCCCTCCCACATCAGGTAGCATTACCCTGGCAGTTGGTGCTGTGGTACCTTCTGGGAGTAGTGTCAGAGGTGGGGATTTTATCACCCACCAGGAGATGCCAGGGATGGTGCGTAGGGTCATAAATAGCACCACTGGTGCATGTGTAAGTTGGCTGAAGAAGCTGCTCTCCCTTATGTGCCATAGGAGAAGATGTCAAGCACTCCAACAGCTAATGGAGTAAGCTGACAGTGAAGACAGTCCTGCAGATAAGGAATAGATTTTCACTGTCCCTATGCTTGATGGTCACAGACATCTGTTGTTCCCTCCCTATCCCCAATCATGGTGTCACCCAATCTGTCGTGCCCTTCACCATCCCTGTGTCTTGTCTTGTTTATCCTGTTTGTTTGCATCTGCTTCCTCACATACCCTACTTACCTGACCCAGAAATATCTGTGTCCCTTACCCAACATTCCTCTCTTACTGAAGTAAAAAACAAATGGGCACCTGTCCGACAAAAAATATCGTCCCATACATAGCTCTCCACTTCACACGTGTGTCTTCTTGACACACTTGATTTGGTCCGTTTGGCTATACAACATGATTGTGTTGTTATCCCTCTTTGTTGAGGTGACAGTCTAAATTCAGTTAATATTCTGTACATATTTTCAGTTTACACTGTTGAAGAAGTGAAGAGCTATGGTACTTTTCTACCTCCCTCCTGCACATTCCTATATTGCTTTCCCTTTGTTCTTCCCCCTGCTCTCCCCCCACACACACATTTCACCACTTTTCTATCTATCCCATTTTAATCTGGTCAAAAAAATTTGAATCACATACAACATACATAATAAAAAAAAGCAGTGGAGCTCTTCACTTTTTGGCCGCTGTATTTGCTCAGAGTTTAATATTATGCATCAATGCCAAGTGACAGAGAATGGCTCTTTAATGTTGCTGTTACCTCTACAAAATACTGCTTAAACACACTGTGTTAAGGTAATACAAAGTGACTGCAGAATAAAGAATTATTTAATTTCATTATAAATACATATTTAAAACTATTATATACACCTGGATTCCAACCTTACATCATCTGGGCTACAAAAGAAGTCTGTAAGTGCATTTACATCTGCCACAGAGCCAGCTAGGCAGCAGGTGTGTTTCTCACACTCAGTACTATACACACTGATGACTGCCACACCTCTCCACTTAAAGTGTTTGTGCAAGGGTAAGCAAAGCAATAGAACTGTGTATAATGCATGTGTAAACACTTTGCCATTGATTGCACAAACCCACTGCTCGGCAGCACACTATAGAAATTTCACAATAGCATGTATTACTTACATTTACTCATAGATTCATAGGTAGGTACTAGGCTATCTACTCGAAAGCATTTATAAGCCTAGCCAGAATGTGTTGGCTTTCGCTGGCCCCTTAGATTAGTTCCCTGTGCCTCTGTCCAGCAGAGCCATTGAAGTGATCCCTGGGGTAAACTTTCTGTTTCCCATCCACTTGTCAAGGTTTCTCTTGAAGAGGGTTAGCGAGGAGCTCTGCCTAATGTAGATTGGAATCTTGTTCCAGAGCATGGGAAGTCTCTGGGACAGGAATCTATCCCTCCAGCACATCCTATTTATTGTTGTGGTGAGGTTTATATCCCTGGAGCGTGTGGCTCCAGGGAATATGGTTTTCTTTAGATGGAGCATGTCCATCAATTCTGGGTTGGACATGGCCTTGTATATCAGGCAGAGATCACCTTTGAGTAGGCGGTATGCAACCAAGTACAGCTAGAGTTTCTTCAGTTGAGCTGCATAGGGCATCTGCTTGAGACCAGTGATCCTCTTGGTGAGGAACGTCTGTGGTCTTTCCAGTTGTTGCAGGTGTCTTGTAAGGTACATCCCAAATGGGGCATTGTACTCTATGATGGGTCTGATGAGTGATGCGTAGAGGGGCCCAATGACCTCTTTCGATCTGGATGCAAACCCTTTTGTAATTAGGTGGGCCACATAGAAGGATTTTCTAACCACTTTGGCAATGTGATTATCAAAGGAGAGGTTACTATATACTTGGGTCCCCAGATCCCTTATTACATCTTCTGTATTTAGGGGGCTACCACCTATGTGGTAGTTTGTGGGTACTTTGTTTTTTCCAAAGGGGATGACTATGCACTTTTTGGCATGTAGCTTGAGACCATGGTTTTGACACCAGGTATCTGTCTCAATGAGACCTTTTGGAGGATGTCTGTGTCAGCCGGAGAGTCAATTATAGCCCCTAGTTTGCAGTCGTCTGCGAACTTGGTGAGCCATAGTCCTCCTGTGCTTGCCTGTACCTCTGAGAAGTATATGCCAAACAGGAGGGGTCCTAGGACTGAGCCCTGGGGAATGCCACTTGTAACAGGTTTAGAGCCAGACCTAGCTCCTGCAACTCTTACCATGTGGGTTCTGTCTGTGCGCCATTTGGCAACCCATCTCATGACATAGGGGTTTATGTTCAGGCTGGTGAGCTTGTTTATAATACCTGAGTGGGAAATAGTGTCGAAGGCCTTTGCGAGGTCTAGGTAGGCTGTGTGGACCACCTTTCCCTCATCTATAGCCTTGGTAACTGTCTCAAAGAAGTCCACCAGGTTTAGGAAGCATGATCTGCCCTTAACAAAGCCGATCTGGGTTGGGTCCAGTGTTTGGAGGTTTCCAATGTCTCTGTTAATGAGATCCATGATGAGGCGCTCCATAGCTTTGCAGACCAAGCTAGTCAGGCTTATAGGGCAATAGTTTGTGGGGTCTGTTGTGGCTCCACCTTTGTGGAGCGGAATAACCGTTGCTGTGCGCCATTCTGTGGGCACATAGCTTGTGGAGAGGCTGAGTTTAAACAGTGTGTTTAGGTGAGGGGTTAGTTCATCTTTGAGCTCATGTAGAACGCAGCCTGGGACACCGTCCAGTCCCATTGATGCTGTGTTTTTGGCTTTGGAAAGGGCTGTTTTAACCTGAGTGTCTGTGATTTCAGGGGCACTACATTCTTCTGGTATAGTTATGGGCCCTTTTGGGGGTGAGAGGGGGGTGAAATTTGCACCGAACCTGTCTGCCAGGATGTTGGCTATATCAGTCGGTTCAGGGTATTTTGTGCTATTCTGCACTAACTCTAAGCAGATCTAAGAATTGCCACTTAGATTCTTGACATAACTAAAGAATGCCTTGTGGTTATCTTTGGAGTCCATGGCAATTTTTCTTTCAAAGCTAGCCTTGGATGATTTTATGAGGGAACATAGTTTCTTGCAGATACTGATCAGGGATGTCTTCCCTTCTTGGGATTTTACTCTTTTCTGTACTAGTTTCCTCCTTCTATTGTATAGCTTGTTTATGGCAGGGGTCCACCAGACTGGTTTCCTTTTCTTGGAGGAGTGAGCCTTGGTTTTGTTTGGGATAGCATGATCCATGCATTCTTGTAGGTGCCCGTAGAGTGCATTAGTAAAGGATTTTGCAGCTTGGACAGCATTATCCTTTAGCATGGGGGCTTTGAAACTTCCCACCTCGGTCTTAAGTAATGTGAAGTTTGCTTTTGAAAAGTTTTTCACGGTGGTTTCTTTGACCAGGGGTGGTGGCGGTATGTGGATATCCAGAGTGATTAGTTTATGGTCAGATCTAACCAGCGAGGGGTTGACCTCCGGTGTGGAACACCCATCGCCCATGTTGATGATGACCAGGTCCAATATGTTGTCATCAAAACCAACACCTGCAATTCTCCAAAATGACTTTTAAATACACAAAACCGGAACACAAACAGTGAACTGTTTGATAAGATTCTTTAATTCGTTTGATAAGATTCTTTAATTCTGGTACCTCGGCCTTCGCCTTCTCCTGGAATACATTTTAAAACATCAAACAACACCCCTTTTGTATCACATCCAATTAAGTGATTAATTCACCCTATTTAAACAATTTATCAGTTGACTCAACCATACTGCTTCACTGTGAAGTTACTAACTTCATTCATATAAATAATTTCTGACTTCATTATACATAATGTCAATTGCATTGCATGAAAATATTTTAAATATGAACATTTAAAATTTATCTTGTTCAACTAGAATAATGTAACTACTTTTAATACATGACAACATTTTTAAATATTATAACACCTACTATAAATACGTATTGCATGTAAACATTATAAATTTGTGTACCAAAATGATTAATCTAGAAAATTTTTTTTTAAATATTCATTCTAGATTTCCATATTCATGCCATTTGGAAACAATGTTTTATAATTAAGAATGAACCTGGATTCCATTTCTAACAATTTGTCACGAAAACCTACCTCATTACCAAGAACACTAGGTTTCCCCAACACACAAAATATAAATCCCTCGGGAACCCCCCTGTGTTGTTCACAAAAATGTTTGGCAACAGGACTTTCCATTCTTTTGTGTTTTATGTCTCCCAAATGTTCAAGAATTCTAAGCTTAACCCTTCTAGTTGTTTGGCCTATATACCACCTCTGTTTTACACAACCACATCCTATGATGTATACCACCCCCGTGGAATTACAATCATAGTATTCTAAGGCCCTATACACTACATTATTAATTTTCATGCCATCCAGGCTTTTGACCCTACAACATACTTTACAATTTCCACATTTGAAAGTTCCTTTTCTAATATTTTCCCTATATATATTTTTAACGTTTAGTATTTCCTTCAAATTGGAATATCTGCTGTAAGAAAAGGTGACTCTGGATGGAAAAAGTCTTCCTACTTTATCATCTCCAGTGATAACAGGCCACAACCTCATTACTAGCTCCCTTAATATACTAGAAAATTGCGAATATTTGGTGACAAAATACACACTGTCACTAGGCCTCTCCTCCCCTAAGTTAGCCAGCTGAGAATCCGATTTTTCATTCATTTTTCTCCAAAACTTTCTGAATGTTCTAGATGTCCCCCTTAAACCTAATTCTTGTTCCACCTTGCCTCTGGCCATTCTGATATTCTCATCAGAATAACCCCCTCCCTTCAGTTTTCTTTCAACTTTATTAAATTCACTATGAATCCTTCTCATATCAGAAGTGTTAACACCAATACGTTTAAATTCTCCAAGTGGTAAAGAATTAAGGAGATAATCACTGTGCATGCTCGAGGCATGCAAAAAATTCTCAGCCGCTGTGCTCTTCTGAAAAGGTTTATATTGTATTTTATTATCTGAACCCAGATATATCTCAACATCCAGATATTGAATACTTCTGCCCCCAATCGTGTAAGTAAAATCTAAGCCCCATGGATTTTCCTTAATCCCTGAAACAAATTTTTCAAAATCTTTTGAACTACCCCTTCACAAAAACAACAAATCATCAATAAATCTCACATATTTTACTACGTTGTTCTTGTAAAATTCCCGGGGATAGATGAAACAATTTTCAAAATGGGCCATAAACAAAATTGCATATGAGGGCGCAAATGCTGCCCCCATAGCTGTGCCCTCCTTTTGTAAGAAATGTCTCCCTTCAAATTCAAAACAATTATGAGTCAGGCAGAAATCCAACAAACTGAGAATAAAATGAGTCCTGGGTCCTTCCCCCAACATTTTTTTCTACTGCTTCTAAACCTCGACGCCTGTTAATACTAGTATATAATGATTTTACATCTACACTAGTCCAGTAGAAGTCCTGCTCCCATTTGATGTCCCTTATCTTCATGCACACATCCTTTGTATTTTTTACATGCGATTGTACCCTCTCCAAATGACATTTTAACATGGAATCCAAAAATATTCCAATATTTTGCGAATAGGCTCCTTTGCCAGAAACAATGGGACGACCTGGTGGGTTCCTAATGTCCTTATGTGTCTTAGGAATAATGAAGAATCTAGCATTTTTTGGATTTTTAACATACAATCTTTTAACATCAGTGGATGAAAAGAAGCCCAACCTTTCTCCTCTCTCCAATAGTTCTAATAACTGTGAATTATACTCCTTGCACATATTGGAAGACAATTCAACATATGTGTTCACATCCAACAACAAATCCAAAGCAATTGAATTGTATTTATCCCTGGGTAAAATAACCCAGTTCCCACCTTTATCAGCCTGAGTAAACACATACTGATTATTAGACTTCTTTAAATCAGGTAAGGCCTTCCACTCATCCCTGCTTAAATTATATTTTTTCTTCCCTCTGCAAAATTTTTTATGTTCTTCCTCCAGTGTTTTTAACAATGTTTTTTCAAATACATTAATTGCCATGCTTCTCTTAGGTGGAATAAAATTACTTTTATATGGCACTTTAGGAACAGTCAGCCTCCCATACCCAGTGTTAAATGCAAACCCATTCCCATTTGCGCAAACATCCTCTTGTAAACATATGTCAACTAAATCATTTTCATGCAATATCATATTCATTAAGGAATTATCTAAATTCTCTAAATTGTCATCATCCTCAACCAAATTGACAACATTAATGATGCT
This sequence comes from Protopterus annectens, assembly GCF_019279795.1. Lineage (NCBI taxonomy): Eukaryota > Metazoa > Chordata > Ceratodontiformes > Protopteridae > Protopterus > Protopterus annectens. The sequence continues at coordinate 528,843,180 of NC_056742.1, read as the reverse complement.
TTCATTATCAGAAAAAAATTCTCTTAAATACAATTTTTTGCAAAATTCCCTAACTTCCAAAGAAATGTCCACCAAAGAAGGAAAACGAACTGGAACAAACTTTGTGCCTTTAAATAATACCTGCTTTGCACATTCAGTAATGTTATAGTCGGATAGATTCAAAATATTATAGCTCTCACCTTCACACATTTGTGAACAAAAAATGTCAATAAGTCCATGATTAGGCTGCACCTCGCCTAAATTTGAACTGCCAAGGTTTAAAATGCTGTTTCCCAATCTATCTGCTTCCCCCAAGTTGTCATCTTCTTCTCCCCTTATTTCAAAAACGGTGCCCTCTTCCCTTTTGCTGTATCGGGCTTTGCCCCGAATTACCGACAAGTCCGTTTGCTTCTGCTGCTGTTTCTTGTTCCACATTTAAGTTTTCAAACGAAACGCTCTTTCTGCTGCTGGATTCCTCGATTGAAGACGCTGAAGTGTCCCCAATGCCAGTTCTCGACCCACCTCTGACGTCACGGGAGGCGCCACGCTTTTTCTTAAAGCTGTATTGCCAAGAAAACAGCTTGCCTGTATCATGGTCTCTAATATCACGGAGAAATTTCCTTTTCTTACGTGAAATCACCTCCGCTTCTATTTTAGAGACCCTTCCTTTGATGTCAACAAGATTCTTGTTAAAAACAGTTGCAGTACTCTCTTCAATAAGTGTTTTCTGCAAATGTAAAATTGAAGCACGGACTTTGTCCAAAATTCTCTCATTCCTTTTTACCAACACGCTCAACCAACTAAGCGTGCATTTGAGAGAAATTGCTTTCCATTCCGAGGACAAATCTGCCTCATCCTCGGTAAATTCAAAGGCAGGCAACTGCTCAACTCTCAGACACCTTGGAGTTATGTTTGAACTGATATATTTCTCTAGCAGTTTTAGATCATAAAAAGTTGTTACTTCTTTTACCATGGCCCTCTCAAGTTCCACATATTTTTCCGAAAAATCAGTGGCAGCACATTCCCATGGATCATTTAATGCCAGTTTTTCTTCCCTTTCTCTCCACATGGAAGCAAAATTTACCGGTTGTAACAACTGTACACCCGACGGGGTAACAGTAGTTGCATTCACAGACATAGTGACTTCAAAACCAACACCTCCAGTTCTCCAAAATGACTTTTAAATACACAAAACTGGAACACAAACAGTGAACTGTTTGATAAGATTCTTTAATTCGTTTGATAAGATTCTTTAATTCTGGTACCTCGGCCTTCGCCTTCTCCTGGAATACATTTTAAAACATCAAAACAACACCCCTTTTGTATCACATCCAATTAAGTGATTAATTCACCCTATTTAAACAATTTATCAGTTGACTCAACCATACTGCTTCACTGTGAATATGTTGTCATCTCTGGTGGGGGTGTTAACCAGTTGTTCCAGGGCATTTGAGCTTATAAATTCTAGGAAATGTTGGGCCAGGGAGTTCGTACTTGAGTAGTTCTCCCAGTTAATGTTTGGATAATTGAAATCCCCCAATATCAGGGTGTTTGGTAGGACCTTTATGTTTCCCAGTGTTTCCAGGAATGCGGAGTGGGGGTCCTGGGACATGGTGGGTGATCTGTAGCAAGCTATAATTTGAATAGCAGTTTTGCCCATTGTTAGTTGCATGTGGATGATCTCTGAAGCATCGTGCTGTGCCACTAAGCTGGAGGTGTGGGTATCCTTGATGAATATGGATACTCCCCGGCCTTTTGTATTTCGGTCTGGGTTTTGTGGCCAAAATGTATGATATGAGTTGTAGCCTGGTAGTGCTGGGGTGCTCTCTGGAGCCTTAAACCAGGTTTCTGTTACTGCACATATATCAGTTTTCTCCATACTGAGGAGTGCCTCGAGTGTGTGCATTTTTAGGTTTAGACTTCTGGCATTGAGCAGCATTACCCTCAGTTTTTTGTTACTTGTGATATTTACGGTGGTGGGTATGTCTTTTGAGCCTTGCCTAAAAAAGGCACTATGGGGGTGGCAAGAGCCTTGGCCAGTATTCGAAAGCCTAAGGGTGACAGGTGCAAGCCATATCTAGCAAAGCAGTGTGGCTTGTCGAGCATGTCATCCCAGGCTGATAGACACTGGATCCCCTTTGAATGAAACAAGAAGCTTAGCCAATTGTTGAAATTGATAATTTTTTTCTCTATACTGTGGTATCATTCTTGGTGAGGGCAGGATACTACTCGAGGTCAGGGTCATACCAACCTGAGCTATGTGATCAGAGAGCTCCTCCATGTCTCTTTTCAAGTAGCCCAGGGAGGTACATCTCAGGTCATTCACACCAACATGGACAATGACAGAGTCATACTTGTACTTGTTCTGGAGTGACCTGAGTGTAACATTGCCTCAAAATGCCCAGATTCACCAGTTGGACTGGACAGTACACCTAAAAACTGCCCTTTGGACATGCCTGAATAGGAACAGTGAACTGTTTTACTGATTGGCTGGTAAGGTGGAATAGAGAGCCTTGTCCTTCTGTACAGTACATGAGGGTCTAGTGCTAGGGTTTATTAGTGCTTGCTATGAGTTTTGGGCAAGTGCAGGGATGAGAAGTGAATGATTTGAGTGCTTAAGTTGAAAGTTTGTCTAGTTCCAAGGGAAAAATTGAAGAGTAGACTACTGTTTATTTAGTCTTTGTCCCATTAAAGTACATGTGAAAACACAACCAAAGGAAAGGGAGTTGTTAAGGAAAGAACACATATCACCCCTGTAACCATGTGATACCTGCACCCATGCAATTGAAACTTTGTCTCTCAGTACTTGTATACAAAAGTATCAACTAGACTACATAAATAAATAAAAATGCTTTATTATATAATATGGACATCTTTATACTGACAATACACATTCAGATTTTCCAGCACTTGTAGTAATGTGAACAGCTGTTTACATATAGTTTGCAACGCTGTCTATTTAAGGTATACCTGCACATTGGAAACACAACAACAAATGCTACACTTTGCACACTCATTAATCTGGTAACATGCAGAAGTTTAATATCTTGACAGTTGTACATGGCTACTTATCCATTTCATTCCAGCCTCCTAACATCATCTCTCAAACATCCAGTGATCATGTCATCCATTCTAAATTGTCCTACAGCCTTCTGCGTTCTCTAGTCTATATAGTTAATTAGATAGGGGTTTAAATTGCACTGCAGTCAACTGGTGTGTGTGTGTGTGTGTGTGTGTGTGTGTGTGTGTGTGTGTGTGTGTGTGTGTGTGTGTGTGTCAGACTGTGTATACTGCAGTCATCACTACAATCCCATGGAGTGCCAATATTTTGACAGTTGTACATACCTACACATTCATTTATTTCCAGTCTCCCAGCATCCTCTCTCAAACATCCAATGATGATGTCATCAACTATAAATTGTCCTGCAGCCTTGGAAAAGTCAGACTTGTGCCATGGAACTTGAGTTAAGCACTGAAGTCTCTGGTCTGTGTACTTATCTTGATAAGAGTTTTGTTCTCACTGTGGTCAACTGGTGTCTATGTGTGTGTGTTTGTGCACTTCCTTAACATTAGACAGAGCCTTTTACATCAGCATGTGAGACATTGCTCTTACCATATTCTCCTCACCAGACACTACTGATGTCATCACTTATAAAGTGTTTTTGAACTCTCTCCGAGTCAGACTTGTGCTGTGGCACTTAAGTTAAATACTGAGGTCTTTATTTAGTGTACTTAGAGAGGTAGGGGGTCTGTTCTCACTGTGATCAACTGGTATGTGTCTGTGTTTGGGAAGTTGCTTGACATTAGAGAGACCATTTTACACCAGCATGTGGGGCACTGCTATTATCATCTTCTTCTCACTGGACTCTGATGATGTCATCTGCTATAAAGTGTTTTTCACCAGTGTAAAAGCCCGACATGCTGTGCCACTTGCATTAATTACTGCACTCTATAAATAGGCAGGGGTTCTGGTCCATCTGCAGTCATCTTTGTGTGCATTCAACAATCAGTATGTTGATAATTTATTGAACGATATGTGAGTCCACAGCTATGTCAAACCCTCCTCCAAACATCTTGTTGTAGCATACAGTGATGATGTCATTGTGTATAACATTTACTCTGACAGTACTCAAGACAATCATGTGCTATGGCAGTAACATTAACTATGTGTTTGCAAGCTACTTTTCCTACACATATGGATATTCTAATCTAACAGCAGGCAACGTGCATGTATGTACATACACATCACTTTCGAGACAATTTTACACAATGATGTGACTCCACATCCATGCCTTACACTGCTCCCAACACGTTCTCCTCAGCATACAATGATATGATCATACTCTATAATATGCACTATGACAGTGTTACAGTCAGACATATGTGGAAACACTACTGGAACATTGAAACGCATTCATATTCTATGCCTACACATAGAATCAGGCTCAGTCTACTGCTCTGTGGGTGTAGTTAGTGGTACATTGTACGATCTTTTGAATAGCTCTTCATTTCACTGCCACTTGGGGTATTTTTCATGTAGCCTCATGCATCCTCCTTTTTCCTCTGACCTCATGACATCCTTCCTGCAGAGGAGTGGAGGATATTTTCATGTCAAATACGCATACACACGTCATGAAGCAGAGTCCTTCCATGAGCCTCTGCAAGCCATCTTCAGACCACTGCATATGTGACTGCTAATTCTGTCATGGTGTGGTGCACATGTCCATATGGACAGGGTCAGGATGTAATGCAATACAAGAAATATACACACATGCACATTTGTCTTACTACCTTCCATAACATAGATATAGGGATTTATTTTTACATAGTGTAATAATGGCTAGGATTTCATGTGATGTTGGCTATTAGCCTAACAATGCCCTGTGACCCTATGAACAGTTGATATGTCAGTGTTGCTGCCATTGACATGTGCTATATTGAAGTGTGGATGTACAGTATGGCTACAAGAGCGTATTACAATCTGTGATGTGAGCTAATGTAGTGATGGCCATTGCTGCCATTGTATTACATACTCCTTCTATAACAGCTGTAGTAATATGCCTCCTGAGAACTGTTGACATAGGTTCATAGCTTCATAGGAGGTTACTAGGCTAATGGCCCTACAGCCCTTACAAACCTAGCCATGTTCACCCCAAATAGCCCCAATTGTCCTTACTAGGTGGGCATAATTCTCAGAATGAGTCTAGGGTCTACACTGACTACCCCATCCATAAGGGACATGGGTGCCATCCCCAAGGTGAATTTGTGGTCTCCCATCCATTTGTTTAGCATGCACCTGAATAGGGTCAGTGAGCAGTTCTGCTTCATGTGATCTGGTAGTGTATTCTGAAGGAATATCAATCTCTGGAAGATCTATCTTTCTCCCAAGCATGTTCTGTAAATTCACAGGCTAGGTTAAGAGCTCTAGAGCAAGTGACTCATTTGCCATTATAATTGTGGATGTGCAGCATTTCCATCAGGGAAGGTTCATTGCCTGGCCTGTAGGCCGGACACCACTCACCTCTCAGCAGGCTATACAATACAACATACAGTGACAGGCTTTCAGTCTGTCCACATACATCATGGCATAGTTTGGAGGCCCTGTATTTTCTTGGTGAGAAACTCCTGTGGTCTCACAGCAGCTGTGGGTGTCTGGTGAGGTACATGCAAAAGGGAGCATTGTATGTTATTAATGTTCTGCTGAGGGCTGAGTACAGTGGAGTTATAACATCCTTAGACCTGGATGTGAAACCCTTACTTATGAGGTGTACAATGTAGAAGGCTTTCCTTACCACTTTGGAAACTTAGTGGTTGAAGTTCAGATTGCTATCTACCTGTGTTCCCAGGTCTCACACCACTGGGTTTGAGCTTGGGGTGGGATGCTGTCAATACTGTTAGCATGGAGCTCCACTTTACCAAAGGCAATAATAATGTCACTTTTTGCCATTAGTTAAAGACAGTATCTTTGATACCAATCACTTGTCTGTGCTAGTTCCTTCTGTAATATGTTAACATCGTTGGGGGACGCAGTGATTGCACCCAATTTACAATCATCAGCAAACTTGATAAGCCAAATGCTGTCTGCTTTCACCTGGACTTCCAAGAAACAGATTCTGGACAGTAATGGGACAAGAACAGATTCTTGTGCTACACCACTGATGATGGCTCTACTGGTAGAGGTTGAGTCACCAACTTTGACAGTATGTGTTCTGTCAATGAGCCAATTGGTTACCTGTCTAATGACATAAGGATTAATCCCCAGCTGGGAGAGTTTTTCAATGATGCCTGAGTGGGGGATTGTGTCAAAAGCCTTGGCTAGGTCAAGATAGGTGGTATGCACTGACTTACCTTCATCCAGGTCTTTGGTGACTTTCTCATAGGTTCATAGGTTAGTACTAGGCTAACTGCCCTTTGGGGCCATTTGAAGCCTAGCCAGTTACTCCATGTGAGAATCAAACCTTGCACCTTGTGTCTTTTAAGGTAAACACCTTAACCATTATGTCATCCTCCCACTCAAAGAACTTTACTAGGTTTAATACCCATGATCTACCCTTAGCCAAATTGGGTTGGATCTAGAGTTTGGAGGTCACCTATGTCCTTGTTCATAAGGTCCATGATAATTCTTTTCATGGCCTTGTAGATTAGATTGATTAGACTTATGTCTATAGCTCCCATGGTCAGTTGATGGTCCCCCTTTGTGCAAAGGGATTAATGTTGTTGTTTTCCACTCTGCTAGGACAAAGCCACTTTTTAGGCTATGGTTAAAGAGGATGCTAAGGTTGTCCACTTGGTCCTGTTTTAGATTGTTTGGTAAGCAACCTGGAATGTTATCTGGTACCACTGAGGCTGTTTTTTTAGCTTTGGAGAGTGCAGCTATGACCTGATCTCCAGAGGTACTAGGCAGAAGAATGTTGTCAGGTATGCTTTGGGGTATGGTCAGTGGGGCTGGGGGGGTGAAGTTTCTTCCAAATCTGTCAGCTAGCAGGTTGGCAGTTTCCTCTGGTGCAGCTTTATGCTTAGACTTCTAACATTAAGCAGCAAAACTTTGAGTTTACCTCCAGTGGATATTTTTTATGTCAGAACTTTTGTTGCTTTGACATTGCCTAAAAAGGCGCTATGGGGGAGGCAAGTGCCTCTGCCAGTATCCAACAGCTTAGAGGACACAGGTGCAGACTATCTTTGGCAAACCAGCATGGCCTGTTGACCATCTCATCCCAGGCTGAGAGATACTGAATCCCCTGGATTAACACCAGAAGCTAAGCCAATTGTTGAAGTCGATGTTTTTTGTTTATATTGTGGCATCATCCTGGGTGATGGTACTTTCTACATATACATTCACTTTGCAGTCCATACTATAGCATGTTGATATGTGATTAGCATTCATGCTACAACTGTCTTCATTGACATGTCCTCATCTGCTGTACCTTATCATATTTCACCTGTCCTCTTTCTCTGTGTTCATTCCTACAATTCATCTGTGTCCCTATTCAATGAACACACTTCCCCCGACTGTGTATTTATAATGCAGTCTATGTAGCCTTACAGATCATTTACAAAACTTTTGTTCAGTATGCCTGAAACAGATGTTCACAATACTCTGCACTGTATACACTTTCATGTAATGTATTGAAAATATATACATTGCTTTTTTAATAGCCTTGGTAATCATTGTGGCATTTCATACAAACATGCAAACCTAGTTTGCCCACAGGTAAATAGGCTTACATGTCTGCTGCTGTCCATGTTGTGTTACATGGTATCCTTGCTGGTAACATGTTGCTGGCCACAAAACCACGCTTATTTACGTTTAAACAACGTGCGCAGCTTGCCTATGCAATTAGCATTGCTGCTCACAGCGCAAACACGTAAAATCTGTGTAGGTTTCGCGCTAAGCCTACATGGAGTTTATTGAATCCACAGGCGCATTATGTATCAGATGATTTTCTTTCAAAATTGGTACAAGACTGTATTGACTTTTTTGCGGAATTTATGAACACATGACCAGTAAGTTAACATCATGCATAATTCATATAACTTTAATTCTTAGTCTTAAAGATTATGTTTAAAGATGCAAAACATCCTTTCTTTTCAGACAAAACTGTGTTTACATGCATCTTCATGCTTGCGAACACTTTTTTATATAAAAAGAAAAGTTCATTTTGAGGACTTTAATAAAATATTAAGTTTTAAATATCGCTTCTGAACATGGAAGACTAAATGTAGTAAGGGGTGTTTATGGCATAATTATTCATGGGAAGGCAGGGGGCAGTTACGTCATATGTGTTTCCAGTTACAATAATGCTGGATTAGCATTAGTAAGTAATTGTAAATTAGTGATATATTTGTCAAACTGTTAAATTAACAGTTTGGCAGAATTGTTAATTTAACAGTTTTGGCAAGTACATCACTAATTTGCAATTACTTACCTACAGTAATCCAGGTTTATTAGACCTTGAATCCAGAATGATGTAACTGCTCCCTGCCCTTCCATGAATATTAATGCTGTAAACACATCTTACTACATTTAGTCTTCTGCATTTGGGAAGCAATATTTAAAAGCTGTTTTATATGCATGGGTGTTAAATAACCATTTTTTTTGTATAAAAAAGAGTTGTATGCATAATGATGCATGTAAAATTTTTATACAAAAAATAAAGGTTGTTTTTCACCATTAGACATGAGCTTTAATTCCTGGTTTCTAAACACAGTCAATAAAGTCTTACTCCAGAACTCACAGCCAGTCAGAGCACGCCCTCACAATCAACAGGAAGAAACCATTTCTATTTGATGTAGTGAGTCTTCCTACTAGAAGCACCTACTTTCAGGTGCCTGGCTATGTGACGAGCTTCAGATTGGCCTAGGTCATATGTTAATATTACTGAATCACTAAATCTGTTTGTTGGGGCAACTTTTGTAATATTAAATGAAGTCAGTCATTTTAGTGGAGTTTGATTTGAACATCATTCCAAGCATGCTGCCACTGATAAACCTAACAGCAGCATAGCTCTGAAATCCAGTAATATAATATTATATCCATAGATAGATAGATATAGTCACCAAGCATTTAAAAGGAACAACCCCCTATTAAACTGATTACCAAGTATTTATTTCAGGTTAAGTAGGAATCCTCTGAAACTTTTCCCATCATATTAAAAATATCTTGATAGCGTCCATTTTTGTATATCTTTTTATTACATAAAATAAGTAAAATCACTTTTTTTTTACAAATAAACATGTCTAACTAGTTTTAATAAGAGATAGCCATGTGTTCTACTGTCTATTTCTGAAAAATACACAAACAGCCTTTTAAATGAATGGTTTCAAACTGAAGTGTAATTATTTCCCAGTAAGATTTGAAGAACATTTGGGGGAATAACCTTTCCAGAGGTGTTTATTCTACTTTCCTTTAGTAGATAATTTAGTATGTATGAATACAGTAAATCAAGATAAACAGAGTTATAACTCATAAGCAATAACTGCGTTTCAAGGAATAGCCAGCAAACCAGTATTATGTGTTACAGTGAAAATCATATAAAAACTAAATAAGCACACAATAAATAGGTTAGCCTACAGAAACAGTCCAGGCACTGCAGAAGCATTTCCTTTTTAAGAGTATATTCATCTGTAAAATTTCCATTATAATGCAACAGTGTGATAAATTATATTACTTACAACAGGTCTGATGAAAAAGAGATAGCAAGCAACTTTATTTATATCTGTCAAAATGCACAGTATATTTCCATAAGGCTTGTGCTCCATTATAGTTAGAAATGGGTGCAGTGTGTGATCCTAACAAATTCATAGTTATTTTACAGTGAACTTAAGGAATCGTGTACCAGTCTCCTAATTACAACAGGGGAGCACAAGGCAGGAAGCCAGTTTTACAGTATCTTCCATATGTTGTGAAGCCTCTTCACTAGACTGAGAAGGAAGAGGTTATGACTCTGGCAACACATTGCATGGGATTTCATTTTGAAGAAATAGAGAACTATGAAAACCTGTAGAAACAAGACATCTGCATCTCCAAAGTTGTGTCCTTTGAAAGTTTAAGTAAATGCTTAAGTGTTTAATGTGGTAAAATTCAAAGGCTTACCTTTCTTTGTTTCACCTTGCCACCCGTAAAAAAAAAATCTACGGCCAATCATTAGTGGACCGGAGTTCTGCTGTGGCGACCCCTAACTGGGAAAAGCCAAAAGAACAACAACCTTTCTTTGTGTCATTTTCCAAGATGTTTTTCTGCACACAGGTATCCTATAAAACAAATGATTTGACTTTACAGACAATGTAAGTTTCTTACTGAGTTGTTAATGTAAGTTTCTTATTGAGTCTGGCCTTTATAGGAGATTCAGCATCATCTTTTTGTATCATATAAATTCAAAGCGACATGACATTGAGGAGGTGTTTGGGTCCAGTTTTTGTCATCATGAACAGCATTCAGCGCTTGATTCAGGGCACTGTGAATGGGTTATACTGATTGCTCAGAGTCATAGATGAGCATGTGGCCTCTGAGGTTATCAAACCCAGTTCTGTAGTGCTTTATGGTGTGCTGCCACCCTTCACTGTTAACTAAGCATTATAGGTTCACAAGTAAGTACTAGGCTAGCTGCCATTGCAGGCCATTTTTTTTCAAACACCTTTATTGAACTATCACTTGTGATGTAAGCAAATCTACCTTCATATAAAAGTAATCAGACTGTATTAACATAACAAACATTATGCTTCACATGTATTGTTATATATCATAAAAGCTAAGCAATATTATGTAAATTATTCAAATCCTGTCCTAGAAGGACATTACTAAATCAAAAGACACATGTTGGTCAAAGGTTACGGCACTGTTCACATAAGTTGTCAAATCCTGAACAACGAGATCAACTCTTAGGGGCATATTGTCAGTGTGGTAATTAACTGGGGTAGATGACTTCCCAAAGGATACAATAATGCATTTTTAGCATTTAGTTTCAGTCCATGATTTTGACACCAGTTACTTATTTGAGACAAACCTACCTGCAGGATAGTTGAGTCATTTGAGAATTCAATGACTGCTCCTAGCTTCCAGTCATTTGCAAACTTAGTCACTCAGAGTGCTCTGGTACTGGCTAGTAGATGCAAATCAGGAGACGTTTCAGCACAGATCCCTGGTGGGGGGAGGGGCTGCACTGGTGTCTGATCTCTTTGCAGAGGTAACTTTCCTTATTTTGATTGGGTCTATATTGCATTGTCGAAAGCCGACAATATCAAATCTGATATTGTCAACACGACAATAGCGAACGTTTAGAACATTGAACGTATAAACGGAAATCTCCGTAAGAGGAGATTTCCATTTACTTCAATGTAGTGCGGTCTCGGAGTTGGTATATTTAAGTAGCAGGGGGTGTGGGGGTGCAGCCCCCACCCATGTAGAGAGTGCAGCGGGGCTTGCCCCCCTGCCTATACCTTTATTTTTTTTTTTATTTTTTTTTTGGAACATTCAATGTTTTCATAGTTTGATTATTAAAGGTCGACCTTTAGTGATTCGAACTATGAAACCTTCAATGTTCTAATATAGATCCATTTTGATTATCTGCATCCTATCTGTGAGCCATTTGGCAATCCAGCAGGAGACAAAGGGGATTATTCCCAGTTTATTTAGCTTTTCTACTAAGCCTGAGTGGGGAATTGTGGCAAAAGCTTTGGCCAGATCAGATATGCGGTGTGTATCATTTTGCCTTCATCCATTGCTTTAGTGACCTTTTAAAAAAAAAATACACCAAGCTGAGTAAAAATGATCTGCCCTTGAAAATCCAAACTGAGATGGGTCCAGTGTTTGGAGGTTCCCTATGTCCTACTTGATTAATTTCATGATAAGTCTTTCCATGGCTTTGCATTTTGATTATGCAATATGATCTAGTTTTGTTTCTGATGCATGACTCTGTGCATGTAGTGATAAATTTCAGTCAGAGAATGGCATACAATAGGCCTTGGTTATATACTGTCACACCACTTCTCAAAACTTTTCTCAAAAACATGCAAAACTGAAACCATGTAAGGCAGAGAACTAATCCTGGATGGGAACAGAGTTCATCATAGGATGCACACACAAATGCGCACATACACACACACACACACACACACACACACACACACACACACACACACACACACACACACACACACACACTCACACACACACACACACACACACACACACACACACACACACACACACACACAAATATTCACATGCATATTTACACACATGGACATGCATGTGCACATGCACACGTACTAAAACATGCGCACACACGTACACACGTGCGTGCACACACATCCACACATGCGCAGACACACACACACACACACACACGCACACATGCACACACACATACACATGTGTGTGCATGCGCACAAACACGCACATGCACACACACACACACACACACACACACACACACACACACACACACACACACACACACACATACACACACACACATGTACTGACATACAAATTCACACTCACACAATGCATGCACTCCAATAGGCAATTTAGAAGACTTCCAGGTCACCTAGCAACAGATCTTTGAGATACAGGATGAGCCTAAAGCATCCAGTGCAGCCTCACATGGATAGAAGAACGACAATCATATACCCACCCTACTCCAACCTACACCAGGGGACCCATGCTAACAGTGGGAGGAGTGTATACACCCCTATTGGCCAGTCTGTACCCACCATAAAGCCCAACAGCCCTGTGTCAATAAGCAATTGGCCAGCCAGTATCCAGTTGCCCAGCTTGTGTAACCTGGGTAAGCTCTGTTAAGCAAAAGCTGAATATAAAACCAATCAACCTGCTAAGTATGAACTAAGGATTGCTACACCCAGTGTTGGTTCACTGACAGGACAAAGCTTGGAAGTGGAAGACATGATGAGACTGGAGATCTTCTGTATCCGGGAGATAAGAACAGCGGTGCAGCAAAGTCAATAGGCTTGGGATCCAGAGTCTACTACTCAGGAGGAAGACAGGCTAGAAATGGAGTGGGAACTGTGGTGAGGAAAAAGTTTCAGAAGACAGTGAGGGATGTCATCAGAATTAGTGATAGACTCATGGCAATCAGACTAAAACCTAATGATAAGGCAGTATTCATAATCTCAGCCTATGTCCCACAGCAGTGTTCCGATAGTGAGGAAAAGAGTGCATTCAGACAGCAGGTGCAGGACCTACTAGATAAAGCAGGACAACGTAAATTGGTGTTAATAATGGATAACCTGAATGCACATATCAAGATGGACAAAACAGGATATGCCGACTGTCTGGGACCACATGGGTAGAGGAACAGGAATAAAGAAGGTTAGGCCATTCTAGACTTCTATTTGGCAAATAACACATGGTTCAGAAACCGAGACAGTCACAAGATCACATACAACAGTGGCCAATATACAGCTCAGGTAGACTTCCTCCTAATAAGGAAAGGGCACTGGGGTATAATCAGTGATTGCAAAGTCATCCCCAGTGAAACAGTCAGCCTACAGCATAAGCCACTAGTTGCCACAATCATCTGCAAGCAGTGGCCAAAGAAGGCTCTAAGGTCAACAGATACCAGGCTGAAGACCTGGAAGTTTACTGGAGAGAAAGCATAACAGTTGAAAGCATTATTCAGGGCTCCAGCACCTCAAGACAAAGAGTAAACAGTGGAGTTGGAGAAGAATGGCAGCACCTCAGAACAGTATGTGTTAGGGCTACAGAACAGATACATAGCTGAGCCAGGTATGGAAATAAGGTACATAAGGAAAGCTGGTGGTGGAATGCAGAAGTCCTGGAAGCCATCAAAAGACAGAAGGAGGGCAGGAAAAAGTGCCAGATAGAAATGACAGACCAGGCTAGGAAGGAATACCGATTGGCTAACACAGATTCAAAGAGAGGCATTATAGTAGCAAAGAACACGGCATCAGAGGCACTCTATCAGCTTTTGGAAAGCAAGTCAATAAGTGGCACTAAGAATGGCACAAAGAAACTGTTTCAGGTTGTAAGGCAAAGACAGAAAGATAAAGAAGATAGTCAGGCACCCTTAAGGGATGCCAGCAACTACCTGCTCACCAGTCCACAGGCAGATGGAAGGAGCACTTTCAGCAGGTTCTAAATGAAGTAAACCCCATTGAAGCTGTACTGCCCCAGAAGTGCCCATCATAGAAGAGCTAAGAATAGTGCTAAGGAAAATGAAATCAGGGAAAGCAGCAGGTTCAGACTTCTGCGGGTACTCATAGCAGTGTGGTCGGAAAAGTGTACCCAGATAACTGGAGAATAAGCATACTAGTGCCACTGTACAAGAACAAAGGGGACATCCAAAACTCTGGGCAGTACAGAGGCATCAAACTCCTGTCACATTGCATAAAGTTCTGGAGAGGGTGATTGATGAACGGATATGCAGAGTAGTGGAATATACGATGGGAGATGAGCAGTTCAGATTCAGATCAGGATTCAGCACAACTGACCTGATGTTTGCAGTGAAACAGGCAGTGGTTCATAGTCCCAGAAACATTGGTAGAATTAGTGCAGGTTATGTACAAGGACCCAATGACTCAAGTACGAATAGTGTTTAGTCTCATAGAGGGATACCCAGTGGGAGTGGGTGTGCATCAGGGTTCATCTGTGAGTCCACAGCTGTTAATACCGGTGATGGACTACTAATTAGCAAGAAGGTTAGAGGGGACAGATCAACAAAGTTGCTATATGCAGATGATGTAGCATTACAGGCAAACTATGAGCAAGAACTTCAGCAAAGCCTAGGGAATAGAATGCAAACCTGAAGGCACATGGGTTAAAACTGAGCACAGATAGGACATTTATAATGGCAGTCAGCGAGGGAAATCTGAATAAACTGAGAACTGAGATAGAAGGGAAGATAGTGGAACAAGTAAACAGCTTCAATATCTGGGAGGGGTGGTTGAGGAGAAGGGAAATGTGAATGAAGAGGTCAAAGCTAGAATCAGAGGGGCTGCAGCCAACTGGCACAGAGTGTCAGGTATGGTATATGACAGATGAATGCCAAAGGATCTGAAAAGTAAGGTGTACAAAACAGTGGTGCAACCAGTACTACTGTATGGTACAGAAACCTGGGAAGTAAAGGCAGAAAAGATGACAAACCTAGAGGTGATGGAAATGAAGTGCCTGAGATGGGTGGTAGGATGCAAACTGTGGGACAGATGAAGAAATGAGGATATAAGAGCAGAAGCCAAAGTATCTCCAACCGCAGAAAATGTCAAAAAGAACAGATCATGGTGGTTTGGGCGCGTGCAGAAAAGCAGAAGACAATCTGGTGAGGAAGATTTGGGACAGACAGGAGGAAGGTAAGAGGAAGCAAGGATGTCCAGCAAAGAGAAAGATTGTGTGAGAGAAGGCCTGCAATTGTCAGGCATGACTGCCAAAGAAGGCAGGAATATGGCATTAAATAAAGAGAGATGGTGACAGTTAACACAACAAACCCAACCTCATGTAGAAAATTTGAAAAAGGGGGTTGATGTTGATGATGATGATGATACTTCATATACCACATAGGAAGTACCCATCTGAAAACTGGTCCAGAAAACCAACAGGCAGCAATGTTAACCACTGAGCCACTATACTTTTTAAAACCATATGTGGAGAATATAAGGCTGTAAAAAGTTTTATGGGCCTTTGTTAAAAGGAGTGATATGTGTTTGAAAAATTAGCCCACCTGTGATATTAAAAAAATGACAGGGTCTTTTTTTCATGATGAGTGAAATTGCCTTACTATACATATAACATATTCCTGCAAAAAAAAAAAAAACTTTCATCCAAGTATATTGAAAGAATTTACAGAATGAAATGTACGGTCTAAATGACCAAAATCAGAAAAACTTTTGAAGGCTCTTATTTAAGGAGCAGGCATTTCATTGTTTATCAGTGTGTTACTAGATTAAATCAAATTCACACCCATAGCAGCACAGTTCTTACCACTCTAAGGAAACAAATTGTTAAGTATACCAAAATGACTATGTTAAATCTATACTAGTCCCATCCCAAGAGCAAAAACAAAAAAATAATATAATTTGTTAAGTTAACAATACAGTACAACAAAATTAGAAAACTGTCTCTCCCTCCTGCTCTTCACGTTCATCTGTTATTGTCTGTACTTAATTGTGTTTCTAATTTCTAGATAGGTCACTGACTAATATGGTGTTGTCATGGCAGATTGAGAACGTTAGAAAATATCTGCCTCTAAATCAGAAGGACATAGGTTCCATGTCACTCTAAGATTAAAAATGTACTTACTATACCACTAGTAAGACATTGAACTGATATCCTTTCTACATATCCTGGTATTTGAACTATCTAGGTAGCTGCTTAGCTGTAGGTGGTGTAAGGGGCTTGCCCCCTGCATAAAATAGGCTATAATTCTTTTCTTCTTTCACTTATTTGGGTTTTGATCTTTTAAGAGTGATATTTTGAGTTTCAAACAATTGGTTGCTCAATGAAAGGACATAGATTACTATTTCATATGGTACAACTCTGCACTACTTATAATATCAGACTCAACATCCCTGCATGAAAAATTGTATCTATTGGTCTTTCCTTTCAATATACTATTCCCATATTCATTTCATGTATCCTTTCAAGCATTTGTCTACTCATTTGTTTTGGGAGCTTTTATAAAATAGATTCAATTTATTTCTTTCCAATTATTTGTCAGACCATCCACTCAATAAAACTTTGTTCAGTAACTACATTACTATGAGAAAGAATACAACTCATGTCTGTGCAGCCTAAAGCATGCCAGTAAATGAATAACAAGGCTCACATTGCGTTGAAAAGCTGCAGACTGCAAATAAATTCATTATGAATCATAAGCACTTCAATCCAACTTGAAAATGAAGGCACACCACTAGAATCCCACATAATAAGTACAAAATAGTTTAATCGTCCAAAGTAAATAGTGACACAATAAAACAATGACAAGATAAACTTTAAAATAATAGCCCAAAGGTTCCTGGAATTCATAAATTCAAATGCACTGGAACAACTAGTCACCTCTCCTACTAGGGGAGATAATATACTAGACCTGATCATCACAAACATGGGGACAAAATGCTCCACACCGGAAGTATACCCCTCACTAGTGAGATCTGACCACAAACTAATCACCCTGGATATACATATCCCACCTCCACCCTCAGCACAAAAGACCACAGTGAAAAACTTCTCAAAAGCAGACTTCACTCTTCTTAAGACTGAGATGGTATCCTTTAAGCCCACTGTGCCAGTGGATACCACATCCCACAATGCCGAATCCTTCACAAATGCTTTCTATGGACATCTCCAAGAATGCATGGATCATGCAATCCCAAATAAATCCAAGTCCCTCTCCACCAAAGGCAAGCATCCTGTCTGGTGGACCTCAGCCATTAACAAATTGTATAACAAAAGAAGGAAGCTACTGCACGTCAGAGCAAAATCCCATAAAGGGAAGACATCTCTGATCAACATTAGCAGAAAACTACGTTCTCTCATAAAAACATCCAAGGCCAACTTTGAGAGAAAAATTGCTAAGGACACTAAAGATAACCACAAAGCCTTCTTCAACTATGTTAGAAACCTGGGCAGAAGCCCTCAGATATGCTCAGAGTTAGTTCACAACAACAAAAAATACACTGAACCCACAGATATTGCCAACATTCTGGCTGACAGGTTCAGTGCAAATTTCTCCCCTCCCTCACCCCCAAAAGAAGAAATACTTATCCCAGCTGAATGTAATCTCCCTGTCATCTCAGATGTCCAAGTGAGAACCGCCCTAAACAAAGCTAAAAACACAGCATCAATGGGGCCTGACGGTATCCCGGGTTGCGTGCTAAACCCGCACATAAAAATGCTATTTAACCTTAGCCTTACTTCAGGATATGTACCTGAACACTGGCATACAGCAACAGTGGTCCCACTCCACAAAGGGGGTACCTCTACAGACCCTGGGAACTACCGCCCCATAAGCTTAACCAGCCTGGTCTGCAAAGCTATGGAAAGAATCATTATGGAACTCATAAACAGAGACATAGGGGACCTACAGACACTTGACCCCACCCAGTTCGGCTTTGTAAAGGGCAGATCCTGCCTTTTGAACCTGGTTGACTTTTTTGAAACAGTCACTAGAGCCATTGATGAGGGCAAAGCAGTCCATACAGCCTACCTGGACTTGGCTAAGGCCTTCGACACAATACCCAACTCAGGCATCATAGATAAGCTCAACAGCTTAAATGTAAACCCTTATGTCACTAGATGGGTTGCAAACTGGCTAAAGGACAGAACCCATAAAGTTAAAATCACTGGAGCAATGTCAGACTCAAAGCCAGTCACAAGTGGTGTCCCACAGGGATCTGTCCTGGGACCCCTCTTGTTCGGCATTTATTTCTCAGATGTTAAAGCAAACATGGGAGGGTTGTGGCTGACAAAGTTCGCAGATGACTGCAAACTAGGCGCCATAATTGATACACCAGCGGACACATACATCCTACAAAAAGGCCTCACAGAAATGGACAACTGGTGCCGGAGTCACGGCCTTAAACTAAATGCCAAAAAATGTATAGTCATCCCTTTGGGAAAACAAAGTACCCACAAATTATCACATAGACAGCAACCCACTGAGTATGGAAAAAGTAATCAGAGACCTAGGGACCCAAGTCGACAGCGACCTCTCATTTGACACCCACGTTGCCAAAGTGGTTAGAAAAACATTCTACCTTGCACACCTCATCATGAAGGGATTCACATCCAGATCCAAGGATGTCATTGTACCCCTATACTCCTCCCTCATCAGACCCATGATTGAGTACAATGCCCCATTTGGTATGTACCTCACCAGGCATTTGCAACAGCTGGAGAGACTACAAAAGTACCTCACCAAGAGGATCAAGGGTCTCCAACATATGTCTTATTCTGCCAGACTAAAGAAACTTCAGCTCTACTCAGTAGCATACCGCCTGCTCAGAGGTGATCTCTGACTGACATACAAGGCCATGTCAAATCAGGATCTGATGGACATTCTCCACCTCAAAAAATCCAAATCCGTCAGGACCACGAGAGCTAAAGACACAAACCTCGGCACAAGTATGAATAGGACATGCTGGAGGGATAGATTCATAACCCAGAGGCTTCCCATGCTTTGGAACAAGATCCCAGTTCGTATTAGGCAGAGCCCCTCACTGACTCTCTTCAAGAGAAATCTTGATGAGTGGATGGGAGATCGTACGTTTACCCCAGGGGTCACATCTGTGTCACTGCTAGACAGGGGCACAGTAAACTAATTCTATTATATAAGGGGACCTTCATTGTGTCACTACTAGATAGAGGCACAGTATTCTAAATTTATTCTGTACATTTTTGTACCATTTCATGGGGTGGCAAAAGCCACATCACTATGGCTAGGCTTACAAATGCCCCAGGGCAGATAGCCTAGTACTAAACTATGAAACTATGAAACTATAAGTAAGAGGAACAACAATAAAAACATTTTAGCTCTTTTGTCCCTACAACTGGGACTTCATCAGAACCATTCTGTACACTGAGTGAATCACTTAGATACCATTCTAGAGTCATATGACATGTTAAAAAAAATCACATGATGAAAATTCAATTAAAAACAATATAAAAAATATATAAAATGTAAACATTTTTTATTAAGTAACTTTAAAATCTTGCAATTAAAAATGTTGAACAAAAAACTTTCAAAGTTAAAGTTGAGCAGTCTTAAGTTTCAACACAGCAGGAAAAGACATTTGTTCATCCAACCTTGATTGTTCTGATGCATTTAGTCTAAGTTGCCAGACAAGCTCCCTGAATTCTAATTTAGTCTCCCATTGGCCCTCTGTGTTCTTAAAACTTTTTTTGAACATCAAATCAACACTCTCACCACAAAGCAACACATGGGAACAGGAAAATGCATTGCTTGTAACCAGTGCATTTATGTAGTGGGGGGGTTGTGTGAAACAGAGCCCCCCACATTGAGGGGTGTGGGGGCATAGGCCCCCACATAGTTTTGGTATATATTATTTTCTGGAAAGAGTTATTCATTTGATTTGTAAGAATCCATGTCTATGGTTTACAACATTTAAAACAAGTGTGGGGGGGGGTATGCCCCTCATAATCCCCACCCACCCTTACTATATATATACTAACTCCAGGATCGCACTATAATGGGGAACAGGACATATACATGTTTAGACGAAATTAATTTCAGTCAAATGAGTTTTCATTGAATTGTGCTTAGGCAACTAATTTTCAGTGAAATGAGGCTTTGAAAAAATGAGTTTCAGTGAAATGTGTTTTCTACCAAACAAAGTAGACCCATATATATATATATATATGTATGGGTCTACTGCAAATGGTCGAATTCAATCTCGAACTTCATATGGCCGACCCCATATGATTGGGTTTGTGAAAGCTCGGCCAGGCTGCATGGAGATCTGCATACAGCATGTAAAGGGAATATTTCCCGTTATGCACTGTAGTGTGATCTCAGAGTTGGTATATTTAAGTGACCCGACCCAGTTAGTTCACACAGCCTACCTTGACCTCGCCAAGGCTTTTGACACCATTCCGCACTCGGGAATTATAGAAAAACTCACCAGCCTGAACATAAACCCCAATGTTCAGGGGTGGCTCGTGCTATAGGACTGTGGGACTGCAGCCCCTCCACCTGTAAAATGGGTCCCCCACCTGTAAAAATCAATTAAATAAATTCCCTATTCCCCGAACATATTAAAATACAAAATTCTCAAATTCCGCGCACGCATGCTCAGGCATTCTGAGCTCCAGACTGCTCAGAAACTACTGCAAGAAACTCCACCCTTCCAGCCCAGAGGTCTGTGCAGTGATGACTGCACAAACCGGAAGGTCACCGGACTGCATCGCCCACAGGCTGGACCAACAGTAGGAGGCTCCAGCCTCCTCACATCTCACAGGAGACACAATGCCATGCGCGGGTTATGGAGGACCAATCCAGCTGCAGGATCACTGTGGAGGATAGACATAGTACACTACAGAGGAGCTGGGTCATTATGGAGGACCAATCAGAGGAAGCTGAGGATGGACGTAGTATAGAGGAGCTGGGCCATTATGGAGGACCGATTGGATCACTACGGAGGAAGCTGAGTACAGAAACAGGTAGGGTGTTTATGAAGGACGGTGTGTGTGTGTGGGTTGCAGGATCACTACAGAGGGCAGACATAGCTGAGTAGTAGTGTGTGTATCACTATGGAGGATGGACATAGCTGAATAGTAGTGTGTGTATCGCTACGGAGGACGGACAGACAGTGTGTGTGTGTGTGTGTGTGTGTGTGTGTGTGTGTGTGTGTGTGTGTGTGTAATGCCCCAGTAGCTTCATGGTGGTGGGTAGAGAATAAGGCTTGAACCCTGTACCTTGGGCCCAAGTGACAAGAGCCTGAATTCCCTACCCACCATCATTTGTAAAACATTTGCAGATATTTGCCTCATATTTGTTCTGTTCCTCATGAAATCTGTGGCTTCTGTATTTTTGTTACTTTACTTAACACAGCCAGTAGTGTAGTGGTAGCAGTGTTGCCTGACAGCTATGGGTTGTCTGGTTTGATTCTTGGTTGGGTGCCTTCTGTGTGGAATCTGCATGTCCTCCCTGTGTTTGTGTGGGTTTGCTCTGGTGTCCTCAGTGGGTATTTGTCCCTATTTTTTGGACTGTATTCCCCCATTATTGGCTTTGTTCAGGTGTTTTGTGCTAAGATGTTGACAGCTATGGTGAGAACTGAATTCACTAAATGGTAGCCATTTAAGTTTCAGTCTTCCTTTCTTTCATAAAAATAGATGATTTGGCATAGTGGTATGTTGCTCTGGCTGTTTTGCACAGGGTCCTGGGTTCAATACTTGGCAGTGAAATGCATGGTGGTAACACAGCATTTTCTTCCAGCAACTTTCCAACATTATACAAGCAATGTTTAAAATGTGTCCCTGGTTTTTGCGCCCCCCCCCCCTAAATACATTTTGACTTTTTCCAGATTTCTTGTGCTGTAAAGTTCAGAGATACAGCTGAGTGTCGAGTAGATTTTAGGAGAAGCTGAGAGCTGCAGGGGAATAAATGTTTAGTGCTGCTTATGCAATGTCTGCTTACATTGTAAATAGCACAGCAAGTAGTGTACTTGCTTTTGATGCAGAAGGCTGTGGGTTCTACTCCCCAGTAGGTAGATCCATTGCTGATACTGTACTATGTTGAAAGGGGATGGATGCTGCAGTCCTCTTTGGTGACAATACCATGTAACTATGAACCTGTTATCAGTTTGCCATCCATTCCTTATTGTGATATTAC
Organism: Protopterus annectens; assembly: GCF_019279795.1. Taxonomy (NCBI): domain Eukaryota; kingdom Metazoa; phylum Chordata; order Ceratodontiformes; family Protopteridae; genus Protopterus; species Protopterus annectens. Next base: position 528,820,879 of record NC_056742.1, on the reverse strand, counting down.
TATCATTATCATTTTTAATGCAACATAGGCAACTTATTCCTCAAGGGCAACAGGCACTTTATTTGTAGATGAAACAATGACATATAAAGTTGTTTGCTAGCAGCAACCTCTTCATTAGTTAACAGATTTCTTTAATGTGGAATTATTTAGATGACTTACTTCTTCAGAGATCGTACATATTTACTGATACTGGTGGACTGTAGAAGTCTGAGTAGACGTTTATGATGGAAATGTTCTGAATTGGGCAGTTTTGTCATTATTGGTGCATGTTTCATTGTTTACTGGAAAAATGTTCAAAAAAATTAATTTAAAATGCCCTCTTAACAACTGTACTGTATTGTACAAGAAATATAATTTAATACAGTCAGGAAGATGTATCAAAGAGCATGTGTATGTTTTGTGTTCAAGGGGCCTATGATTTGAAAACAGCCTAAAATTAATCTTTATCTGCCACTGGCAAAATGTATTTTCTTTGAATGTGGCTTTCACTGCCGTTTCAATGAATGTGAGTTTCAAGGGCAGAGAAGTTTTAATGCTAAGTCTATTTTCATTGCGAGACTGCATTGCTTTGTTTAGCAGATATCTATTAGGGTTTATGCTGTAAAATATAAAATAAAACTTTCAAATGAAATCCATATCATTGCAGAAGTAAAGCAGTATGCACATTACAGTGTTTATGGCAAATGGGGTGAAATAACCAAAAAATGGGACATTGGAATGGCTGCAAAGGGGAACCCTCCATTCGACCATGATTTTGTGGGGGGGGGGGGCAGCAAACACAGACAGCCCCAGCTGAACTATACCTCTCAACTGTCCAGAATTTTGCAGAATGAATAGATTTTTGCTTCTTATTTTTGGTTTGTTCCTCATAAAATGTGTGGTTTTCTGTCAAATCATTTAGGAATGAAGTCACTAAATAATGGCAGACATTTGAGATTCATATTTCATACCCTTCAAAAATTCATACTAATGCAAGACCTATTACTATTCTATTATCTTTCTAAGTTTATAAGAGCAATATTTAAAAATTGTCTTTATTTTTGGGCCTGTATCCCACTTCTATGTATGGCTTTGTCCAGATTTCTTGCTCTGAGGTTGAGAGATATGAGTGACAGAGCCATCACCGTCAGCCAGAGACATTTTAAACTGTGACCTACTTGTTGCACTCCACTCCCCATTGTAGTGGCTCTGGATGTGTCCAAGCAAGGCAAGGAGCAGTTATGCAGTGTAAGTGTGCAGAGCATTTCCCCATCCAAGGTAGACCACATGTATGACTGTGGTTTTTCATCTGTCTTTGATTTTGCAGAATGTTCTGGTTTTCTGTCATATTTTTATACTGTTTATTTATGCTTCTTATTATTCAGAAAACGCATGCTGTTGCGGTGCCCTGTTGCTTTGTATTAAAGTACCAATGCTTTAATGACCATCAGGTAAGCTTCAGATAATGTATAAGCCTTAGGTATTGAAATGCATACGACAGTATTTGTAATAAAGGACAGGATTACAGTATTTTCAGAAACTCATTACATTTGTTGGAGACTTGCAGTTATCTTTGCAGGCTTTACCCATAAACTAAACAGAAGGCCAATTTATCACATGTGGTCCATAACCTGTGCAGTAATCCTTTAAGCAATTTATCTTGAGCTTGTTTCTTGTTCGCTGTTCATTTTTTACTTTCATCATGTGTTCTCCATGAAACAAGTAGATAGCTGTTGTCAGGCAGCAGGTCTGTTTTGGATAAGAAACATTTTACAAGTGGGGGAATCACAGATATTGCTACTTTCAGCATGTTACTTGGTAATTTTATAAAGCTGAATATAAATTATAATTAGAACTGCAGTGCAAAGAGAAGTGGTTTGAGTTGAGTGCTGCTTGTTTTTTTTTTATACTTGATTTTGACTGGCATTCCAGTAATGTATTTAAAAAGCAATTTATTTTTTCATGCCTCACAACCTTTGTGCTTCCATCTAGATATTAAGTATGTTGTCATGTAGCCAATGCATTGAAATATTTTTTTCTTCTACACTTCATTTTGTCTTGATTGGACTCTCATAATGATGGTTTGGCACCCAGGGCAGCGTATTTATTTAAACTTCCAGTTGTTGTGGTTTTGAGCATAGCTCACCCCTTTCTAGTTGGTCACACCCCTTCCCATTCAGCTGTCTCCTCCAGCCCCCCCCCTTTAATTTGAAGTCACCAGCCGCCACTGCCAATGTCACAAAATGGGTTGCCAACTGGCTTACAGACAGAACTCACACGGTAAGAATAGCGGACTCCAGGTCCAACTCTAAACCAGTCACAAGTGGTGTCCCACAAGGCTCGGTCCTGGGACCCCTACTGTTCAGCATATACTTCACAGAAGTATATGCCGAACAGTAGGGGTCCCAGGACCGAGCTGTTCGGCATATACTTCACAGAAGTACAGGCAAACACAGGAGGACTATGGCTAACCAAGTTCACCGATGACTGCAAACTGGGAGCCATAATTGACTCTCCAGCTGACATGGACATTCTCCAAAAGGGCCTTACTGAGACGGACACCTGGTGTCAAAGTCATGGTCTCAAGCTAAATGCTAAAAAATGCATAGTCATCCAGTTTGGGAAAAATAAAACACCCATGAATTACCACATAGGTGGCAGCCCCCTTAATACAGAAGAGGTAATAGATCTGGGGACCCAAGTAGATAGTAATCTCTCCTTTGACAATCATATTACCAAAGTAGTTAGGAAATCCTTCCATACAGCCCATCAAATTACTAAAAGGTTTGCATCTAGAAATAAAGAGGTTATAGTGCCCCTCTACTCGTCACTCTTCAGACCCATCATAGAGTACAATGCCCCATTTGGGATGTACCTCACAAGACACTTCCAACAGCTGGAAAGACCACAAAAGTACCTCACCAAGAGGATTACTGGCCTCAAACATATGTCCTATGCAGCCCGACTGGAAAAACTCCAGCTGTACTCAGTCGCATATCGCTTACTCAGAGGTGATCTCTGCCTGACTTACAAAGCCATGTCCAACTCAGAATTGATGGACATGCTCCACCTAAAGAAATCCAAGTCACTGAGAGCCACTCACTCTAGTGAGCTAAACCTTACCACAACAATAAATAGAACATGCTGGAGGGATATATTCCTGTCACAGAGACTCCCCATACTTTGGAAAAAAATTCCTAACTACATTAGGCAAAGCTCCTCACTAACACTCTTCAAGAGAAACCTTGACAAGTGGATGATTAACAGAAAATACACCCCTGGGTTCACTTCATTGGCTCTGCTTGACAGAGGCTCAGTTAATTAATCAATGGGGCGGCGAAAGCTGACACACTCTGGCTAGGCTTATAAATGCCCTCGGGCAGATTGCCTAGTCCCTACCTACCTATGAACCTATGTTGATATACACCCTTCTACGGGAGCATAGACTGTCTGGAAGCTGTGTTGACATATGGATCCAACTGTGTCTGGTAGGTCATGTTTTGAGTCACATTATAGGCAACTTGTGATGTTGTCAGGGCCCACTGATTCTGTGTTATTAGCGATAGAGAACATACAGATGAGCTGCCCTCCAAGGAATAAAAACTGAGTAATCTTTACATGTATACCTTGGCTGATGGACAGTGGTGATGGGGGGTGATGTAAGAGACAAACTGTTAGCTAGCGGATTGTCTAGTTCCTTCAGTTGAGTATGTCTGGTGGCATCCATACACAGATATGTGATATGTGCTTATTTGTGTATTCCCCTTAACATTTCACATTTTTTGGAAAAAATGATTTGTGAAAAGGCCTCCAAATATAACCTTGGTCATTCATCACATTTCACACACTGGTACTATGCACACAGTCATACAACTGTACCAATGCCACATACTTACATCAATTGCATGACGTATGCCTCTATGCGTTTCATGGGCAAGCTCTGTTTAAGTGGCCTGATGACATATAAGGAAACATTAGAAAACAGTTGTTTGTGGCTCATGCAGAACATTTCCTGACACAAATGCTAATAGTCACACAATGGTGCTTCTGACCACCTCAATAATCCTTGGGTATAGCAACACAACTGCACATAGAATTAATTCCACAAGGTGACAATTGAATCAAAACATTTGATACATGTATTGTGTATATCACACCATAGCAAGTGTATGAGACAAGACATATGTGACCATGTAATCAATATCAATGTGTGCTGTCTGTCACAGAACATTTAATGATGGTATGTAGAAACATGTACACCTGTGCCATACTGCAAGTGTCACTGTGATGGCCGAATGTGAATGTATGTGATCCAACTGAAGTGCTCCATTACAACAACACATGTCCTCGTACGCCAACAATGTACATAAAAGTGTATCATACCATGACAACAGTTCTCAGGAGGCATATTACTACAGCTGTTTTTTGAAGGAGCATGTAATGAAATGGCAGCAACTGACATTAATATATTACCTCACTTCACAGACTGTAATACCTTCTTGTAGCCATACTGTACATCCACACCTCAATATAGCATATGTCAATGACAACAACATTGACGTCAACTGTTCATAGGGTCACAGGACATTAGTAGGCTAATGGCCAACATCACATAAAATCCTACCATTATTATACCATTGAAAATAATCTCCCTATATCTATATTATGGAAGATAGTAAGACTGTTGTACGTATGTGTATATTTGTTGGATTTCATTACATCCTACCACTGTTCATATGGGACATGTGCATCACACCTTGACAGAATTAACAGTCACAAATGCAGTGGTCTTGAGATGGCTTTCAGAGGCTCATGGAAGGAATCTGCTTCATTATGTGCGTATGCATATTTGACATGAGGATATCCTTCACTCCTCTGCAGGAAGGGTGTCATGTGCCCAGTGGAAAAAAGAGGACTCTGGATGCATGGGGTTATGTGAAAGGTTCCCCAAATGCTACTGAAATGAAGGGAGATTCCAGAGATTATACAATGACTATAATGCACCAGAAATCACACACACACAGCAGTAGGCTGGAAATGATTTGAACATTACACCTGTGTAGGTATAGAAAATAAATGCCATTCAATGTCACAGTAGCAACACCACATATGTCTGACTGTAACACTGTCAAGTTGCATTTTATGTTGTATCACACACACACACACACACACACACACACACACACACACACACACACACACACACACACACACACACACACATACACACACATCAATTAACAGTGAGAACAAAACTCATACCCAATTATAACAGAACACAGTACTTAGCAGAAGTCTGGCTTTTATAGTGTCTAACAATACTTTATAACTGATGACATCAGCAGTGTCTGGTGAGAACAGGATAGTAGTAGCAGCGTCCCATATGTTGGTGCAAAATGGTCTCTTGAATGTCAACCAAGTGAACACACACACACACACACACACACACACACACACACACACACACACACACACACACACACACACACACACACACACACACAAGTTGACTGCAGTGATATTAGAACCCCTGCCTACATACACCTTCACTGGATATTTGAGAGAAGATGGTTGGAGGCCTGAATTAAATGGATGTGTAGGCCTGAAAACTGTCAAAATATTTGTACTCCATGGGATTGTAATGCTGACTGTATGATACACAGTTATGGTCTTTACACACAATTGGACCACAGTGAGTTTAGAACCTTAACCTAAGTACACCAACTAGGGAACTTTGTACAGTTTATAGCCTGCTACAGACCACCCTCCCAAACACAGGAACCCCACTCGGCCTTCCTGAGAATACTGGAAAATATGAAGGTCTCTCCAAGCACCATTATATTGGGCGACTTCAACTACCCAAACATAGACTGGGAGCATTACTCTAGCTCCAACACCCTAGCCCAAAGGTTCCTAGAATTTATAAACTCAAATGCTATGCAACAACTTGTTACCACTCCCACAAGAGGGGAAAACATACGGGACCTGATCATCACCAGCATGGGGACACTATGCTCCAGACCAGAAGTGTATCCCTCACTGGTAAGATCAGACCATAAACTAATCTCACTGGATATTCACATCCCGACCCCACCCCCTGCCCAGAAAACCACAGTGAAAAACTTCTCTAAAGCAAATTTCACATGCCTCAAAACTGAGGCAGAATCCTTCAAAGCCCCCGGGCCTGTGGAAAATATGGCCCAGATCACAGAATCCTTTATAAACGCATTCTATGAACACCTTCAGGAATGCATGGATCATGCAATCCCAAATAAAACCAAGACCCAATCCTCCAAAGGCAGACGTCCTGTCTGGTGGACCCCAGCCATAAACAAACTATACAATAGAAGGAGGAAGCTACTACATGATAGAGCAAAATCCCAAAAAGGGAAGGCATCTCTGATCAGTATTAGCAAAAAACTACAGGCACTCATAAAATCGTCTAAGGCCAGCTTTGAGAGAAAAATTGCACAGGACACTAAGGATAATCACAAGGCTTTCTTTAGTTATGTTAGGAACCTGGGTGGGAATTCCCAGATATGCTCAGAATTAGTCCAAAATGACAAAAAATACACCGAGCCCACAGACATTGCCAACATCCTAGCTGACAGGTTCAGTGCAAACTCCCCCCCCACCAAAATGACAAATATCTATCCCAACAGAGTGCTGCCCCCCTGACATCTCAGATGCTCAGGTAAGAGCCGCCCTCTCCAAAGCAAAAAACACAGCATTAATGGGACCAGATGGTGTCCTGGGCTGCGTCCTACATGAACTCCAAGAAGAGCTAAACCCAAACATAAAACTACTGTTCAATCTTAGCCTTACTACAGGATATGTACCCAAAGAGTGGCATACAGCAACAGTGGTCCCTCTCCACAAAGGTGGTGCCTCAACGGATCCTGGAAACTATTGCCCCATAAGCCTGACTAGCTTGGTCTGCAAAGCTACGGAAAGGATCATCATGGACCTCATAAATAAAGATATTGGGGACCTACAGATACTGTATCCTACCCAGTTTGGCTTTGTTAAGGGCAGATCCTGCCTCTTAAACCTGGTTGATTTCTTTGAAACAGTCACCAAGGCCATTGATGAGGGGAAGGTGGTCCACACAGCCTACCTGGACCTCGCAAAAGCCTTCGATACAATACCCCACTCGGGCATTATAGATAAGCTCACCAGCTTAAATATAAACCCCTATGTCACTAGATGGGTTGCAAACTGGCTCAAAGACAGAACCCACATGGTTAGAATTGCTGGAGCCATGGCAGACTCCAAACCAGTTACAAGTGGTGCCCCACAAGGCTCAGTCCTGGGACCTCTCTTGTTCAGTATATATTTCTCGGAGGTACAGGCCAACACGGAAGGACTGTGGCTGACCAAGTTCGCAGATGACTGCAAACTGGGCACCATAATCAACTCTCCAGCCGACACAAGCATCCTCCAAAAGGGCCTCATAGAAACAGACAACTGGTGCCAGAGCCATGGCCTCAAGCTAAACGCCAAAAAGTGTATAGTCATCCCATTTGGCAAAAACAAAGTGCCCACAAATTACCACATAGGTGGTAATCCATTAAGTACAGAAGAAGTTATTAGGGATCTGGGGACCCAAGTTGATAGCAATCTCTCATTTGACAACCATGTGGCCAAAGTGGTTAGAAAAACATTTTATATAGCCCACCTAATCATGAAGGGATTCACATCTAGATCAGGGGAGGTCATCATGCCTCTTTACTCATCCCTCATCAGGCCCATAATTGAGTACAATGCCCCTTTTGGGATGTACCTTACCAGACACCTGCAGCAACTGGAAAGACCCCAAAAGTACCTCACCAAGAGGATCAAAGGGCTCAAACAGATGCCATATGCTGCCCGGTTAAAGAAACTCCAGCTCTACTCAGTGGCATACCACCTGCTCAGAGGCGATCTGTGCCTGACGATAAAGCCATGTCCAACCCGAATTAATGGACATGCTGCACCTCAGAAAATCCAAATCCCATCGAGCTACGCGCTCAAGAGACTTGAACCTCAGCACTGAAATAAATAGGACATGCTGGAGGGACAGATTCATAACCCAGAGGCTCCCTTCACTCTGGAATAAAATCCCAGTCCAGGTTAGGCAGAGTCCCACATTGACTCTCTTCAAGAGGAATCTTGATGAGTGGATGGGAGATCATAGGTTTACCCCGACTATCACTTCTGTGTCACTGTTAGACAGAGGCACAGTATACTAATCTCAAAAAAAGGCATAGCAAAATTAATTTAAAATGGGTGGCGAAAGCCAAACACACTCTGGCTAGGCTTATAAATGCCCTAGGGCAGATAGCCTAGTATGAACCTATGAACCTATAATACAAGTGCCACAGCACAAGTCTGACTGTGCAATGCTGCTGGACAATTTACAGTGGATGACATCATCATTGGATGTTTGACAAAAGATGTTGGGAGGCCTGTATGAAATGGATGTGTAGGCATGCACAGCCATCAAAATATTTGCACTCCAATGGACTGCATTGTTGACTGTAGGATACACAGTTATGCTGTTCTGAATAGACAAACACACAAGTTAACTGCAGTGATAGTAGAACCCCCTACCTATGTAAACCCACTAGAGAACTCAATATTTAATGCAAGTGCCATGGCACAGGTCTGACTTTTGCAATGCTGCTGGACAATTTGTAATTGATGACATTATCATTGAATGTTTGGCAGAAGATGTTGGGAGGCATGTATGAAATGGATAAGTAGACATGTACGACTGTCAGGATATTAAAGTTCTGCATTGTACCAGACTGATGATAGTAGGATACAGACGGATGTTCCTCTGACTATGCACACACACTTACATATACATAGAGACACACACATAATGTGGCTGCTGTGCCAATCTATCACACATGTAAGTATTTTGTTCCCATCTGCAAAACACAGTATTTGATGATTGTAACATCACTAAAGTATGTATTTTCCTTGTCAGAGTTACCTTTATTGATGATGCCATTGTGATGATAGGAGAAGGCTAGTGGAGATAGATGAAGGCTGCCAGCCTAGCCAGATAGTATTTTATAGATAATTATGTCATTTGTAAATATTAATGTAAACCACAAGCTTGTGTCTTAAATGGTAAAAATAGTGTTACATGTGGAACTGAAAAAATGCAACAACAGTGCATTCTGCTGTAAGGAAGCTAAGTCAAGCATTGTATGACTGTCTTTGATCTTTAAAGTTGGCTCCGGCCTGTCTAGGTGAAGGAATTCTTGCTATTGTTTTAAGGCCAGAGTTAATGGCCAGAATTTGCACGCATAAATGTCCTTTATTGCTCTGATTTCTGCCCAGAGGTGAAGAATGTAAATGTAGTTTCTGTTAGCCTGGGAACCCAGGGAAGTGTGAAGAATGATGTAATTGGAACCAGGAATGTGATTTTAAAAACAGAGATAATCAGAGAGCATTAAGCAATTTTGTCTTGACCATCCAACTCACCAGCACTCTGCCTTTGCTCTATATGTAAGTTTATCTTAGACTTTTGTTTTCTCTTAGAAATAGCTAGAAACTAGAAAGATTTGACTAAGTGCTTTTCTGTGATGTCAGAACTGTACTACTGAATTATTTTAAGTATTTCTCTGTAATCTCTGAACTCTTGACTAGCACTGTGTAGTAAAAGTATAGTATTGTGTTTTTAATTATTTATTATTAAATATTTTAAACCCTTTTAACTGTGGCTGTTTTGTGTAGGGATAATTTAAGCTCTAGAGTACATTGCATGTATATAGTGATCCTTTACCAAGTTACTCTAATAAGCCTTGACTGTTTAGTCACACTTACCAATTGGATAATAATATTGCACAGTAGCAATTGGACACCCTTTAAGGGCCATTGAGTAGCTGATAAATATTAGTGGGTGGTGGCAGCTGATACTACCGTATATTCTGGGAAAAAGGGGCACAGTTGGAGAATTTGTGCCAGCCTTCCCCAGGAGTATCTATGTGGTTGTATAGCCTCTTCTCAAAGTGTGTTTGTGTGTGTGTGTGTGTGTGTGTGTGTGTGTGTGTGTGTGTGTGTGTGTGTGTGTGTGTGTGTGTGTGTGTGTGTGTGTCAGATACTTGGGCAGCGACACAAAGTACTGGTTGGACAGAGAGGGTGCTGGAGGTTTTAGCTTGCCCACTAGCAGAGATCTGTACCCTATAGCTGTGCCAGCGGGGAGTCTTACTGGGGACCTGGTGAGCAAGGGAGCAACCAGCCCCGGACTGACTGTGATCTCTATGTGCTCTTAAGGGAAATTGCACTTTACTGTGTGTATTTATTATCCTTTCCTCCTATATGAGATGCCCCTCACTGGTGTTAGTGGTGAGGATTGAGGCTCCTTGACTGTTGAGCAAAGCTACGAGCATCACAGCCATCATCATTATATGATGTGGGTAATATATCCTGTTATGAGAGTGGTATACTTTAAGAGATAGCTTTACAAACTATATGCAAACAGCTGTAAGGAATGCAAGTAGCAGAAATTAGACATTATTCCCAGTATGTTGGGTGCATTATACACTTAAATTGCCACATACAGACACACACATTTTTGGTGATCATATTTGAGCGTTCATATTTCTTGGTGTCTGCATGAAATGTTTTGGCTAAGTTTTACGCCGGATGCCCTTCCTGACACAACCCTCCCCATTTATCCAGGCTTGGGACCGGCACAAAGAAATACACTGGCTTGTGCATCCCCAGGAAATGGTGATGGACAGGTTGACAGATGAGATCAGACAGGAGTCCCCGTGGACTATGATGTTTGCAGATGACATTGTGATCTGTAGTGAGAGTAGGGAACAGGTGGAGGAGACCCTGGAGAGATGGAGATATGCTCTAGAGCGAAGAGGAATGAAGGTCAGCAGGACTAAGACAGAATATATGTATGTGAATGAGAGGGAGGATAGAGGAATGGTGAGGATGCAAGGAGCAGAGGTGGCGAAGGTGGATGAGTTTAAATACTTGGGGTCAATAGTTCAGAGTAATGGTGAGTGTGGAAGAGAGGTGAAGAAGAGAGTACAGGCAGGATGGAGTGGGTGGAGAACAGTGTCAGGAGTGCTTTGTGACAGACAAGTACCTGTAAGAGTGAAAGGGAAGGTCTACAAGAGGGTAGTGAGACCAGCTATGTTATATGGGTTGGAGACAGTGACATTGACAAAAAGGCAGGAGTTTGAGCTGGATGTGGCAGAATTAAAGATGTTAAGATTTGCACTGGGTGTGACAAGGGTGGACAGGATTAGGAATAAGTATATTAGAGGGTCAGCCCAAGTTGGAAGGTTTGGAGACAAAGCCAGAGTGGCACGATTACGTAGGTTTGGACATGTGCTGAGGAGGGATGCTGAGTATATTGGGAAAAAGATGCTAAGGATGAAGCTACCAGGTAACAGGAAAAGAGGAAGGCCTAAGATAAGGTTTATGGATTGGTAAGAGAGGACATGCAGGTGGTTGGTGTGACAGAGCAAGATGCAGAGAACAGGAAGAAATGGAAACAGGTGATCTGCTGTGGTGACCCCTAACGGGAACAGCCGAAAGAAGATGATGATTTGAGCATTCATATTTGTGAATAATTGCTGTCCACATTACTACAAGTATTAGACAATCTGAATGTATATTGTCAGTAAAAAGATCTACATGGCATGTAACAAAGCATTTTTGGTATTTATTTCTGTAATGTAACTGATATTTAGGAACACATACTGATATACCAGGTTTCAAGTGCATGGGTCCAGATAACATATAATTGACTGTAAATATGTGTTCAGCCATTAAAAAGTGCCTTCCCTTTGGTTGTGTTTTTACATGGGCTTTAATGGGATGAAGACTAACTGGGTAGTAATTATAAGTAATACACGCTATTGAGCCCCTTCCATAGTGCACCAATGAGCAGCTGGTTTGCTCAATCGAAGGCAAAGTGTTTGCGCATGGAAGATACACAGTTAAGGACTCCTACTTGAACTTGAGGAGTACTTATCCATACTGGCTATGGTAGACACAACTAACAGATACTATGGAGTTCATAAACAGTTCATATCGGAAATGTTGTGTCATAAATTGTCTAACCATAAAAAAGTATTTATACTACTTTCCACATTTGCACAAAGTTAATCAAAGAGCAGCAGTGCCAACCAGAGAGAAAAGCATTTTTTGAAACAGGAACGTTAATCTGACAGTGGCCATTACTTTATGGGTTGGTTGCTGCTGTAACAGTTAGCTGATTTAACTTTGCAGACATGTATTGGGGGGGGGACAAATTTTATGACTTCACACATTTTTGGTGTGGCTTTACACACTGATAAAATTAATTTGCACAGCGTAGAATTCAAACCTAAGCAAAACAGACAAAACATATTCTTCCACATAGGTGGTATTTCATCCTTGCCACAGAAGACGTGCTTGTCATATTTGCTTATTAATTATATATAAATACACTTGACAAAGTGAGGGGTTAGCCATGTATGTATGTGATCTAACAAGGTCCTGCTTTATACATTCATGTGTGTATGAGTATTATTGAAGTGTGAAGTCCATTCAAGGCCAGAAAAGAGAATTATAATTACAGAAACATAATTATCAGTAGAACTTCAGTCACACATTAATTCATATGAACTCTAGTGCTATACATATTTATTGTTATTTATAATTATGTTTACATTATTTTATATTTTACAAAATTGAGTGGACAAGCATTAATAAAATTGGGAGCATGCTAGATTAGAGCAGTGGCTCACCGGTACTGAGAGCACTAACATATACCATTCGCCACATGGAAGGTTGGGCTACACGTGTATTTTTTACAGTCATTACTGTGCAGAGTACTCATTGCAACTGAGACCATGTTTGTCAGACATGCTCATTAGTTATACATGCACATTAAAGAGTTGAGTGCTGAACCATGAATGTGTGTGACATGAAAATTCATAAAATAAATGTTTAATTGTAGAACCATAATTATACTGATACCCATAGTTATACATGTAATATATCTCTGACATCTTATGTATGCTCAATGTTCCTACTATAGATAGTTATTTCTATGTGTAATTATTTTTCTATTGTTAATTTTTATATAAAGTGAGGTAGAACATCAGTCAGAAAAGTTTGGCTTTCCTGTATTAGAACCCAGGCTCACCTGTACTATAACCCTTAACTTAAAACTGCTGCCACATGAAGAATTAGGCAGCAGATATATATTTTCACATTCATTGCTATCTATGTATATGGACCACTGTGCAATGCATCTTAGCGTGTTTGCGCAGTGGCAAACCACACATGATACAATGTATCCATTTTGAAATGGTCTACTGTCTGTTTCCTGTCTGTAGGTGTGCTGGACCTGCAGGTGTTGTGGGAGCTTTGTGACCATCATGCAATGCTGCTTAGTGGCTTTGCGTGATGGTAAGCAAAAGATGTAACAATGTATCCATTTTGAACTGACTACTGTCTGCTTCCTTTCTGGACCTGCATTTGTTGCTGACCATTGTGCAATGTCGCTTAGTGAGTTTGTGCAATGGAAGAAGTAACAATGTATCCTTTTTGAAACTGACAATGTCTGCTTCTTGTCTGGGCCATTGCACCATGTCTGCATGAAAGTAAGTGATGCGCAAATGTGGCAGGCAAAGCTCACCTTGTATTACTCTCTGAAGAAGTGTTTATTAGGTTTCAACATTAAAAGATAAAGGTGTAACTTGAACCATGATCTACAGATAATATATACTTATGATTCATCATGTTTACCAGGTGTGCTATACACACACTTGATTCAGGGCTGTAATTTATACAGTGTTTATCATATAAGTAACTTAACATCAAATTTGAATGTATTTATCCATTTCACGGTGTTTACACTAAACCACGCAAATGTTAATATCATAAAAAAAGCAAAAGAAAAAATTCCAAAATGCATCTTAACACACATTACACATTTCTACACAACTCTGGATACAAACTGTCAGACTACTAAACATACAAAACATGGGTGTCTTATCTCTCTTTGCCACAGAAACAGATTTGCAGCAGGAATGAAAATCATTGTGCATATAAGCAAGTCCAATTTCCACCACAGCATTGTAAAGACATATATCACTTGTACATTGCCTGTTGTTTGTACATGTGTTGCTTACATATTTAATGGAATGAATGATCACTCAGCCATTTATGAGTATTGTTTGTACCATGGCAGCTCTGTCTTCTCTTTATATTGTGTTTGTTCTTCTCTTATGCGTGCTGTACTCGCACACATGCAGTCTATAGGGCATTTTGTATCATTGTCTGTAAAATATATGACAATATTACAAGACAGTAAAATACATTTTTCATTAAATGAAGTAGAGTTTATGTATTAGTGCACTGAAAGTCAGAAATGTGTGCTGTTCACTTCCATTTCAAAGCTTGCTACAGCTGGCTACAAACATTTACACTTTGTAAGTGTATCCTGGCTGACACATACACTGCAGGTGGGAGTCTGAATTTTTGTGTATTCCTTCTCGCTAGTTGCAGCTCTGTCTTCGGGTATACAGAGACACTGTATGTAATCACTGGCACAGATGCAATTCATTAGCCGCAATCACTGAGATAATGCATACACTGCGTATGTTTACATTTGCTACATGAATCCAAAAGTTTGGGATTCTGCAATTTAGTTCACACCTCATTTGCATCTTCACTGTGCTTAGAGGCATGATTCTACACCATAACAAGGTAACTGTGTAGCTAGAAAACTCAAAGGTGAGAGGACTTGTGTATTTGTAGAACACAGAGGATTGATATTCCTGTACATTTATCTGCACAGAAGGCTTCTGATGTTGTTAAAGTATGCTTGTATTTTTCAGGTACTTTCTAGATTTCTTCGCATGTTATGAAGAAAACTGTTTTATATATATATATATATATATATATATATATATATATATATATATATGCATTAGGGGAGTAAACTGTAATTTGTATTCACTTCTTATACTTCACTCTTGGTACAGGCATTTTTGCCATGTATTGTCATTCACAGATAGACAGCCTTAATAACTGTCATTACAAATTTTATTGTTAAAACTGGTTACCATACAGTCATTTCTATCTTATTCCATGGCAATGTAAAGTATTATACTGTCAATGACACATGGGTATTATGCTTCTAAGATGGCCCATAGACACCTCCAGGGGAGTGCTGGACACAGTGAGAGGTGCCTAGCAATCATATATAAATAACTTTTGTGTTGTAAATGTGTACATATTTTGTGAAAATTCTGTCGAAAGCATTTATAACAAGTGAATTATATTTGTTCACTGGATTGTATGAACTGTCATTTTCCTGTTGTTTTTTTTTTTTGGGGGGGGGGTAGCCAAGAAATATTTGTGTGTTTCCACATCAAAAGTTGGGGTTTCAAGAGTTTTGCTCTTGTAATTGTTTACCCATCCTGGAATTTCCGTGGTAAACAATACAGTACTCCTTTGGTATTCCTTGTTTTGGACTACACATTGGTTTGTTTGTGAGTGTAATATATTACAAACACAACCTTATATCACACACCTTATACTTAGTTATATCAGGAGGTAACAGTATGCAAGGATCTGTCATTCATTTGTATTCTTAGACATGTATTGTCATATTCCATGTTCATCACTTACCTTGATAGTCCAGCAGATATAAATGTTTTACTTTGGGGTTGAGTCTGTGTGATGCTAGCAGTACCTAGCCATTACATGGGTAAATAATGGTTGTGAGTTTTGCCTGGCATCAATGTTATTGTTTGCATGTACATAGGATGCAGGTTTTACCCCCCACAGGTGGTAAGCATGTGCTCTATCTATTGCTTCTTGGCCAGGGCAAGGTCATACTGTGTACACTTACTTCTGCCTACACCCACAGCGGATGGTGGTTTCTCCTCTGATGCCTCACCAGTGTGTGGCAGTGGTGACCGTGCTAGGGTAGAAATCCTGCATAACTGAAGCACTTGTCCTGTGTACATGGAAACTGTATGTAATCACTGACACATTATAGCATAACATTCAGGAACTGATGTAGGATCCTGGATGCTGATGCCTGTGATATCCACGGCACATGCCTGTTGGTCTCTGATAGGATCCTGTAGTTAAAACTCTAAGTGCTACACATACCTTAGTCTCCATGGGTATTGGTTCCCTTCGGTTTGCATCATGCAGACCATGGTAAGTTAAAAGGGGTCTAGATACCCTTATCCTTCTTTGCCAAGGTCTATCTGCAGCAGCAACAGTAGCACAGACGTCTGCCTGTTGCATATACACATGTATAAAGCAATTGCAGCCCCTAACATTGTTTCGGTGTAGAGTACATTCCATGGCTGTATTCTAATAGGTTTTGGAATTCACAGGGAAAGCCTACACTGAGTCTACATAATTGCGTTACAGTTTTTGAATAGCTCCTTGATCTTGAATTGGTTTATTAGCATACAGTTCATCTGCTTATGCTCTAATTATCATGCCATGATGTTTACAGTGTTTGCACGGCTCTACATGGTGTGTAAAGCCAATTACTGAATACAAAATGGTGTGCTATCATGTGCATATCATGCAACAATGCACATATGGTCTGAGTGGACCATGTAGGCTTTATTAAATCTGCCTCAGAAACTTTAACTAGCTATTCAGATGAACTGATAAAACTGCAAAAATTGGACGTTGAAATGAAGAAAAGGTTGACTGAATATGAAGCTTCTCAAGAAGAGCTGTTTCAAAATATATAGATTTATAAGACAGAGCACATAGAGAACACCTGTGAATTTTTGCTGTACCAGAGAAATTGGAAGGAACAGACTATATTACTTTTATTAAAGCACAAACAAGCAACTGGGCTGGTGGTCCATAGCAGGATTTAATAATTGTAAGATTACACAGAATGTATGCTCCAAACCTGGCAATGAGAAAGCAGCCAAGACCTTTATTATTATAGATGCATTCATACCAGCAAAAAGAGGTGATCCTGATAAAACTGTGGCAAAAGGAAAAAGTGTTGAAGACAGATGAGTGTTTGTAGAAAATGATTATTCACTGTACACCAAGCAGAAGAGAAGCAAATTAATCCCAACAATCTGGGAATGTCAAGAAGTTGGTGTGAGATTCAAGCTGCTCTATCCAAATATCTTCAGATTATTTTCCCTGAAGGATCAAATACATTTTTGATGCATAACACACTAAGGAGAAAATAAAAAAGTTTAGCCAACAAAATAGTGATCCAGGAGGCAGAATGAGGCTCTGTTTCTCATTCTTCTGACAATAAAACTCATAGAAAGACTTTGCCAGTGAAACCTTTTCCAATTTTCGAAAGGAAATGTTTGACAAAAAGAAAAAAGCAAAGAAATTGACTAGAATAATCAGGAGTATCTTGGATGTGGACCAGAGTATAGGTTCATAGGTAGGTACAAGGCTATTGGCCCCTAGGGCCTATACAAGCCCAGCCAAAAACGTACCCTGGCTTTTGCCACCCAAGAAAATTATTTTCCTGTGTCACTGTCAAACAGAGCCACAGAAGTGATCCCTGGGGTGAATTTCCTATTTCCCATCCAATCATCAAGATTTTTTTTGAAGAGTACTAATGAGGAACTTAGTTTGATATAGATAGGTAGTTTATTGCAGAGTATTAGAAGTCTCTGGGACAGGAATCTATCCCTCCGGCATGTTCTGTTTATTGTGGTGACAAGGTTTAGGTCCCTAGAGCATGTAGCTCAGAAAGATTGGAACTTCTTTAAGTTCAGCATGTCCAACAGCTCTGGGTTTGACATAGCTTTGTATGTTAGGCAGAGATCACCTCTGAGTAGGCGATATGCGACAGAGTAAAGCTGGAGTTTTTTGAGATGGTCTGCTTAGGGCATCTGTTTGAGGCCAGTAATCCTCTTTGTGAGGTATTTATGCAGCCTTTCCAGTTGTTGTAGATGTCTTGTGAGGTACATACCAAAAGGTGCGTTGTACTCAATAATGGGTCTAATGATTGATGAGTAGAGGGGAACAATGACCTCTTTTTTTCGGGATGAGAAACTATTTGTGATGAGGTGTGCCACGTAGAAGGATTTCCTGACTACTGTGGCGATGGGATTATCAAAGGAGAGACTACTGTCCACCTGTGACCTAAGGTCTCTTATCACACTTTCAGTGTTAAGTATACTACCACCTATGTTGTAGTTCATGGGTACAGAGGTTGTATCAAAGGGGATGACAATCCACTTTTTGGCATTGAGCTTGAGGCCATGGCTTTGACACCAGGCATCTGTCTCAGTGAGGCCCTTTTGTAGGATGTCCACTTCATTAGGAGTTTCGATTATGGCTCCTAGTTTGCAGTCATCTGCAAACTTCATTAGCCAAAGACCTTCTGTGTTTGCCTGTACTTCAGAGAAGTAGATACCAACAGGAGAGGACCCATTACTGAACCCTGTGGTACTCCACTTGTCACTGGTCTGAAGTCAGATTTGGAGTCTGCTACTTTCACGGTGTGGGTTCTGTCAGTGAGCCAGTTGGCAACCCATCTTGTGACATAGGGATTTATACCTAGTGTAGTGAGTTTATCTATAATTCCAGAGTAGGGGATGGTGTCAAAAGCCTTGACAAGATCTAGATAGGCTGTGTGAACCACCTTACCCTCGTCTATGGCTTTGGTGACTGCTTCAAAGAAGTCTATCAGGTTTAGGAGACATGATCTGCCTTTTACAAACCCGAACTGGGTAGGACCCAGAGTTTGGAGATTACTAATGTCTTTGTTTATAAGTTCCATGATGATACGTTCCATGGCCTTGCAGACCAGGCTCGTCAGGCTAATGGGGTGGTAGTTCCCGGGGTATGTGTTGGCTCCCCCCTTGTGGAGTGGAATAACCATCACTGTGTGCCATTCAGCAGGCACAAAGCCTGAGGTGAGGCTATGATTGAACATGGTACTTAGGTGGGATGCCAGTTCATTCTGTAGTTCGTGTAGAATGCAGCCGAGGATTTTGTCTGGTCCCATGGATGCTGTGTTCTTGGCTTTGGAGAGTGTGGTTTTTACCTGTGCAGCCGTGATTACAGGAACTTTGCATTCTTCCGGTATAGAAATGGGCTCTTTAAAGGTTGAGAGGAGGGTAAAGTTAGCACTAAACCTATCTGCCAGGATGTTGGCAATATCAGTTGGGTCTGTATATTTAGTGCCATTGTGCTGTAACTCAGAGCAGATCTGAGTGTTGTGATTGAGATTCTTGACATAGCTATATAATGCTTTGTGGTTGTCTTTAGAATCAGTGGTAATTTTGTTTTCGTAACTAGCTTTGGAGTATTTTATCAGGGATCGCAGCTTCTTACTGAGGCTGACCAGGGAGCTCCTCCACTCATGAGATTTTACTCTCTTTTGCAACAGTTTCTTCCTTCTGTTGTACAGTTTGTTTATGGCAGGGTATCACCAGATTGGCTTCCTTTTTTTGGAGGATAGCGTCTTGGTTCTGTTTGGGATGGCATGATCCATGCACTTGTGTAAGTGCTTATAAAGTGCAATTGTGTAGTATAGTGTTAGCAGATTAAAATGATCAGGAAGAAGATTAGCAACACAGAAATTGCTTAATCAGTGTGAGATTGTAAAGCATCAATCACATTTATGGAATATAGCTTTGCAAATAAAAGTTACTGAGAAAAGACTGGATTTTTGTTGACTTTGCTAAACTTGTGAGTGGACAGAAAAGTATATATCCCACATTATGTCTTAAATGTTTAGAAGGACACTAAAGAGAAAATAAAGAAAAACAATATTTGTTCTCATTAGTATCTCTATAAAGCATTTCATGACATAAACAGCATGTTATATCATAAAGCAGCTTTGTTTAGTGTGCAGTCAGGGATATTTAAATGTGGAAAGAGTCTTTTCAGTGACTGTTGAATGTGTTGAAGGCATTAAAGTTACCAAGTACCCCTTTTATTTGTAAGAAATGTAGGTTTTACAATATATCAAAAGAAGAAAGTATGAAGAGAGCAAAGTTTAAGTTAATATAATGCTGTGTTCTTGGGCTGCTGGGTGGGGGGTGGGGTATACAAGTGTACTGATTCTATTATATGAAGAACAAAGATGAAAATTCCTTGTTATTACAAGGGAACAGAGGTAATCCAGGAAGCTTGAGTCAGGTCTGGTATTCCATCCATGAGCCAGAGGGTGACAGGACAAACAAGAAACAGAGTACAAATAAGTAGACCAGATAAGATAATGTTTCTCTTTTTTTTTTGTTATCTGAATATGTGTACAAATTTAAACAGTAACCATCAGGAGTTTGAAAATGCTTATTACCTCATGATGTGTCCAAACTTAACAACTTTCCGTTATTTGAAAATGTTTTTTTTTATTACTTCTTGGGACTTCAGCTTTGCTTTTGTTGTTAAGCATGAGAAAAATTTGCTTGACAGTCTACACCTATACTGGTTACTACAGTCTCTTACATTGTCTAACCAAACCCTGGTTCCCATGGCACCACCCCCTCTCTCAGGAGATTGGTTAACTGTCCTTCCACCTGATCCCTCCCAGTTTCCAGCCCTTTATCTGCCCAGGCACAGAACTATCTAACCCTCTTTTGCACTAACTTCACCACCTGGAACATGAAAAGAGGAAGAATCTGAATTGATTAACTGCTAGACCCAGGAAGAGGCTTGATAATGAAGACCTCAGACTGGAACACCATAGAACCATACTCATATACCAAGAGCATTCCTCCACTGTAACCAAGCACAAATATTCTAGCCATTTGGCCTGCATTTAACAAAATGACTATAATTTGCAGCAGTGAAAATTGTTATTCAAGGCCTCCACTCCAAACTGCTATATTATTTACTCTACAGGCACAGTTTGCCTGTGCTCAAAGACAATCTGAGATAATTAATTTGATCAAAGGTTTTGTATAGTCTGCAGTTCACCACTTACTGGATTTTTATTCCATGGGTCCAAAAAATATATATGCAAAAGGTTCTGAGGTCTCAAACTTTACTTACATCTTTCCTCTTACTTGTGCACATCCATGAGCTCTGCAAAAATGAGCACTATGACTTGGCTGTGACTACCTCCCCTGCATATATAAAAATGGACGTATTCATTATGAAGAAGAATGGGGACTGGTCATATTAACCATGTGTGTGTGATCCTCTTATAAGCAGGCACCATAATTAAGATTAGACTTTCATAATGTATTTCAGGAAATATGAGCCCCATAAAAGTGGGCAGCCTCTCATATTACATGTGATACAAGCACTGATAAGGAAAAGTCAGACTGGAAAAAGTACTGTAATAAAGCTTTCATAATTTGCTTGAAGGAATATGAGCCCCACAAAGACAGACACAGACTCTTATAATGCATGTGATTCAAAACAGACTAATAAAGGCTGGTGATGGCCTCATCAAAGCAGGCTTTTTCAATGATCAAACAGTAATCCACTCTACAAACCACAGTATTAAATGGACCTGATGAATCTCAGACAAAAACATTTTCTTAAATAAAGTTCTATAATGGTATTTTATACTGTGTTATCATGTTTTGTTTTGTTCTGTTTTTTTTTAAATAAAAATAAAAACCTTTAACTAAGAATTAGGTTCCACAGGCTGCTGAGTTGGTAAACACTTACTGGCCTTTCAGGAATATTCAAATAACAGACTAATCTATAAGCTTTGGGATTAGCTCCTTGTTTGTCCGTCTCCCAGATTTTCCTCCAATCAGCTCCCCTGGACCTGAGGGTATTAGAACAGAACACTCATCCATTTACCTACTTAACTGAATAAGCTACTTTGAAACTTCAACAAGGCATCTTTATTCCTCTCACAAGGAGGGTATCAGAGAGACAGAGTATCATTGTTTTTACAAGGGTGGATATTTAAATTAATGTATTCAATTTAAGCTATAAATAATTTTAGTAAGCAAATAGGTTTAGAAAATAAAACAAAATCATGAAAATGGAAAATGCTAAGCTTCTTGCATCTGCAAAGGTATTAGATTATTTTTCCATTAGCAAATATTCTTAGTAAGACAAGAAGTCTGCAGCAGAAGGCAGATAACCAGGAGGAATTTTGTATATTCTGTTCTGAGTGAAATTCACAAAGATTCGTTCATGCATCTCCAAGTTGTTAGTTGTTTTTTTCCTCTCATTGCTGACTACTTTTACAGAGAGACAAGTTGTCTGCACGTGCATGCGATTAACCTTGAAAGTTCTAAACATTATTTACTTAGGGATATGCAGATTTAAAGGCACAATGACAAGCAGTTCACTGAAAAATTAAGTATGAAATTATTGGAAGAAAATAAGAGAGTGTAGCTTCCCTTTCAGCCTTAATACTTTAATGCATTTGATCGAACAGTTCATAATTTAGTTATATTTAAAGGTAGCCAGAGCACTTTTTCTTAGTGCTAAAAGTCAATATTTTTTGAAAGCAAACAACCTTTATTTCACACATGGGAGGGGAACAGAGATATGAAAAGAACAAACAGCAATCTGTGTAATTGGGAACACAGGCTGTAACATGTGCTTTAGCATGGGTAACCTTAATTTTGTATTAGGTTATGCCTGTGAGTGCAGCTGTCAATTTGAAGCAATTGTTCCTATCTGTTGGGTTAAATGTCAAGTGTTGAAAATATACATTTGTTTATTCTATGTTAATAGGGGATGGGGTGTTCTGAAAATCTATTAAGTTTTTTTTTTGTTTGAGGGTTGCCATTAAATCAAAATGTCTTGAGAAATGTGACATAGATTCAAATGGAGATGAGAAGAAACAACTGTAAAAAGATCAGCTGTCAAACATTAATGCCTACATGCAACATAAAATTTGGAAATACACATTCAAAAAATGTCAAGCATAACAAGGGGAAACAATTTTTTTTATCATAATGGCTACTCTATCCATAGTATCAGGGAAAGTAAATGGCTTACAGGTATAGACAAAAAAGAAAGTATTGATATATTAAGAAATGTAAAGTACAAATAACAATGCTACAGAATACACATTTGGAAAGAAATGATCATGTGATTTTTTTTTCAAATTAAGGATTTCAGGATGGATATTCAGCTGATTATTAGGGACAAAAGAAAAGAAGATTGATAGCACTGATTGCTAGAGGGGCTCAAATAGTGACACAAGGAAAAAACAATAATAGTAGATTAGTGATAGTAAGGGGCTATTGTGAAGGGAACAAGATTACACTGGCATGTGTTTATATTCCACCTAAAACTGCTATTATGAAACTTAAGAACATTTTGAGAGAATAATTTCAGCAGTGAATATTACTTTTAGGTTAGAATTGAAATTTGATTTGCAATAGTGAGGATGTATCGGGGGGACCTGGAATGGAAAATATAAGAAGCAAGGGTATATTTCTGAAGAAATTTATGAAAATATTTCATATAGAAAACATGAATATGAATTCAGACATAGGAATTCAGACATAATTTATATGCTACCCCCCAAGGTACAATAACTGGGCTAAACTGGATAGAAATTACATTTCACAGGAACATGTATATTTAATTGAAAGCTTTGACACATGCTCAATAACTATTTCATATAATACACTAAAAAATAAGATAAAAATGTAGGGTAATGAAGTAAAAAAGATATTGGCACTTTCCCAACTACCTGTTAAAAAGGGAAGAATTTACAGAATAGGTAGTACAAATTATTTCAGATTTATTTGGGAAGATGGAAACTTCTTCAGAAGGAATAAATAGTGAGTGGGATAAAACAAATATATTTTCTAAGGTGATAAATTAACTTGAACATTAGCAACACAGAATATTGTTACTTTTAGTAGAGACATGAGTTGAGAGTGGTGAAAATGCATATAAATAAATGGATTTTATGGGAACAATACATGCAAAATAATTTTAAGAAGAAGGAGTGAAATTTAAGGGAGGGCAAGAACTGAGTGATTTATGTATTGTTGGACTGAGAGACAGTTGTCATAAAAAAGAAAGCACATTATGTACAATGTGAGTACACAGAAAATGTTAATATAGTTTGTTTTCTTTTCCATTAATGTATGTGTATCTATGTCTTAAGTGATATTTTAATAAAGGTGTTTAAAAAAGTAAACAAGGTTTAGAGGTGTTATAATTCCATAAATGTGAGTGCATTCAATTCAACCATCTTCAAAATCTGTGCTTATATCTATAATTTGGACTTGCTCCCCTTGGCTGAGGCTGTTTTCTATGTCAATGTTGTTTTCTCAATGCGTTGAATGAAATGACCCTTACAGAAAATCTCTTTTTCCCCTAGACATTTCCTAGTATTAAATCATTATGTCTAATAATAATAATCACTTCTAGATGATCTATCACTGAACACATTTGGAATATAAGCATGTCTAATTCAGGGAAGCCCATAACAAGGTAAAGCTTGGCATTTGGGTAGCACAACAACATTCTGCCTTGAACAATAATGTCATTGTATCCAAAATCCATAAACATTTTTGAAGTGTATTGACCAACTCCTTCATAAAAGTCATTGTGAGACACTGTAAACATTTCTTCAACTTGTTGACATAGAGTTAATGAAACATTCTGTTGATTGTTTTCATGGATCTGTTCAAAAATTGTAGCTAATGACCACAAGACCTGCTTCATTGTACCTTCCCTTCACAAATTCACTACCTTCATCTTTCATACAGAAGGAGCCATGGTGGTGTTACTTCACAGTCTCTGCACAAAATGGAGGTAGAAAATGTTGCAGTTGGTAATCTGCTTAGAGAAAGCCTCTTTAGCTACTGCAGCACCCTCCTTACCTGAAGTAAAAGAAACAAAGAACTTAACTTTGTTCCTGAACTCATGCATGCTACACAGGAAATTTCTCATCTGATGGGACACATACAAGGACCACAGACACACTCTGCCTTAGGAAGCGTCTCCTCAAATGGAAGATAAGACATGACTGGATTGGTTGAATGAGAACTCAAACCACCTTCAGAAGAAAATGAGGATTAGCTCTAAGAGACAAATCCTTGTGAAAAAAAAAACAACTGTGTTTCTCTGTATGTGAAAGTCTGGAGCTCTTAAATCTGTCTAATTAGCATTATAGCCACTGGGAACACTACCTCCAAGAAATTAACTTCAAGTCTGCTAAACTGGTAAATTTAAAAGGAAGTGCGGTGTGTCTTTCCCCTATAAAGGCCGTATCCCAAGAAAGAGGAGAATGATTCTTCAAATATTGATGAAGATGACTTAACCCCCCCCCCCCCCCCAAAAAAAAAAGTTTGAATAGCTTATGTTATACTGGAGGTCTGCCATCCATGAGATCATGATGTACCAAGAAAAACTGAGTAATTGATATTCAAGTTGAGCAGATGATAAAGGGGCCAGTCATCCACCCAGCTGGGAACCTGTTTTCAGTCTACCACAGAGGTACACCTGGTAGAAGATTTCCTGCTGATTTCCAGCATCTCTAAGCTCTCTGCTGGCAGATCCAGTGGGATAACAGGAATGATTGCAAGGAGACTGTCATCCCACCACTCTGCCAGGACACTCTTCTCTTGGACTGAATCCATCTCTGGAGAGGATAGCAAATGATTCTGATTATCTGATTGGCCTGAGGTCTTAAATATGTAAAAGTCTTTCATTCTGCTAGTAAAAAAGCCTCACGTTTGCACATCACGCAAATGCAGTTACCTGTGCCTTGTATATATGCAAACCTCTCTAGTTTAAAATCTTCTGTAGTAAATAATCTGTAATAAATGCTCAAAGAGCTGCCAGTTTATGTAGAGGGCAGCATCACTCCAGGTCATCTAATAGTACACTACTAAACACTCACACTTAGATCTTTAAGTGACTCTCCCCAACTCATTCCCATCTAACTAAGGATCTGGCATAATGGATAGGTATTTCCCTGTCATTTTGTTTCTGGCCTGGTGGATATGGACATTCTGAGGCTGTGTAGTAACTGCCTCATGTTCCCTGACAGTCATTTAATTTTAGAACAGTGTATGAGAGCTATAGATACATAATGTCATTGGAGGCAAAGCTCTCCCATACACACACGAAATATGCAAACCAGGTTGTTAGCGTTACACCCAAAACACTCACTACCAACACTGAGGATCAAACACATAGATCCACATATGTGGAGGTACTCATCTGTAATCTACCCAGACTTCCAAGATCTTTTAAAAGCATCTCTCACTGGACCTGTACAAACTCAAAAATAAAAAGCACTTCACACAACACATAACTCTGAAATTCATAGAGTCCCACTTTCAAGCCCACAAGGCAACACAACACTCAGCCAAACATTGTAGTTATTGCAGATTCCATTATAAGATATACTGATGCCCCCCTTACCAGGCTAAACAAGGAGAAGATCACAGTGATCTGCCTGTTTGGATCCAGGATCCACCAGATCACGCATGCACTAGGTATTTAAACCACAAGTACCAGTATGACACAGTCAAAGTCCACGTGGGTATAAACAACCTAAGACATACCTCACTTGACTATATGAAGAGAGACATGATGCTCTCTGGATATGTGTATCAGGTTGGTATGACTCTAGCCTTCAGTATCACCCAACCTTCACCAATGATGGTACCACAGTACCAACAAAAAATAATTGACTTCAAGAATTGGCTTAGTTCCTGGTGTCACAAGGGGATACAATATCTGTTAGCCTGGAGAGACCTGATCAACAAACCATGATGTGCCAGAGATTGTTTGCACTTGTCACCAGTTGGCTTCTGGTTACTGGCAAAAAGTTTATCTATCACCACAGTACCTTTTTTTAGGCTGTGCCAAACTGTTAAACATAAAAAAAATCACTCATGACTACCTAAAGGTACTGCTGCTCAACGCTAGGAGTTTAAATAAGAAACTGCACTCCCTGGAAGCACTCCTCACTGTGGAGAATGCAGACACATGTGCAGTCACAGAAACATGGTTCAGAACCATAGAAAGCACCCTACCTATCAAAGTCTGCAATAGCTTTCACACATTCCGATCCCCCTCATTTCAGAATAAAACAAAGGGAGGAGGTGTCTCAGTGTTCATGAAAGGCAAGTACACTGCTAGATAGGTCCAACAGCATGACTTTCTTGAGCTGCTCCATGCCCAACTAACCATAGGTGTGATCCCCAATCATATCCTTGCTATCTACAGATCCCCTAACATGAGTCTGGAAAATCACACCTCCTACCTAAACCTACTAGAATCTCTTAACATTCAGCCTCACACCATACTTATGGGTGACTTCAACTACCCCTCCATAAACTGGGACACTTATACAACCCATAATTCACTTGCTCTTAGGTCTATGGACTTTGTCAATGCAAACACCCTGGAGCAACTAGTTAGCTCCCCAACTAGAGGTACAAATATCCTAGAACTAGGACTCACAAACATGGGGGGGGTACGTTCCAAAGAAAAGAAGGAACAGAGGAAACAGTGCAAATAGACACTCACCAGTCTAAACAAACAAATTAGAGAGCTGGTCAAATCTGCCAAAACAAACTATGAGGCAAACAGCCTCTCAGGTGAAAAATAATCATAAGATCTTTTTAATTGTGTTGGTAACCTAAGTGTAAATACTCGGCAGTGTGCCGAGTTAATTGTGTATGGCAACACTTACAACCAGCCTGAAACTATAGCAAACCTGCTGGCCAACAAATTCAGCTGAAAAATCTGCCCCCCCCCCATCACCTCCTACCATATTCAAAGAAATACCTGCAACCATCCCCCTACTGGTCATTATGAGGGGAAAGGTCCTTACTGCGCTTGTTAAAGTGAAAAACACAGCCACCATGGGTCCCGAAAACATTCCAGGATGCTTCTTAAGTAGCCTAAACCAGAATCCATCAGGGGAACTAGAAACACTCTTTAACCACAGCCTCCAGACAGGCTTTGTCCCAGAAGAATGGAGGACTGCAACAGCCATCCCTCTGCACAAGGGGGGCCCATCAACTGACCCAAGAACTACAGACCCATAAACTTGACCAGTCTTATCTGCAAGGGTGTTGGGAGAAGTATCATGTACCTGATCAATAACAACATAGGAACTCACCAAAAACTAGACCAGACCCAATTTGGCTTTGTCAAAGTGAGGTCATGCCTGCTCAATCTGGTGGACTTCTTCAAGAAAGTGACTAGCGTCATGGATGAGAGTAAAACAGTGCACATCACTTATCTAGACCTGGCCAGTTTTTGACACAATCCCCCACTCAAGGATTATAAATGAACTTACTGAGCTAGGGCATAAACACCTACATTATCAGATGGATAGCCAGCTGGCTCACTGACAGGATTTGTGTTGTCTAAATGAGTGAATTCACTTCAGATAAGAAACCTCTTACTAGTGGTGTCACACACAGTTCAGTGTTGGGACGCCTCCTGTTTGGTATATACTTCTCTGAAGTGGAGGACAATACTGGGGGCCCCTAGCTCACTAAGTTCTCTGATGACTGTAAGCTGAGCACAATCATTGAATCTCCAAATAAAGTTGACATCCTAGAAACAGGCCTAAAAATGACAAACAATTGGTGTCAAAACCATGGTCTGAGAATGAATGCTACAAAATGTATAATCATACTCTTCGGTAAATCAGATATCCCTGCAAATTTATTGTTGAAAAATACCATAAACCAAGGATCGAAAAGTTAAGCGCTTTCACTCATAACAATGAGCTTCTTCAGAACAATTTCCACACAAACATTTCACTATTTAAATACTAAAATTGGCGCCAAAATGGAACAAACTCCCTTCCTTAAAGGGGTCCCACAATATTACATACATATGGTCTTAATGGACAATCTAATAGTATTCAATTCAGCCTAATACTACAAAAACCATTGAACCGTAACCTGTCACTTGGACATAATATGTATTTACTTGAAATGTATTTTTTTGTAAGAAATATATGTATATAATAAAAACACTGTATTGAAGAACTAATTATGAACAATATAAAATACATTTCCTAAAAATGCTACAGAATAACTAAATATAAACCATGAATACCTTCATACATATAATAAATATAATAGATGTATATAATTGTTTATTGTATCTGACAAGATAGGGAATGATATTGTTAAAAAGATATTGTTAAAAAGTTTTTCATGACAAGTAATCAAATGATTAAAAATTATATGTGTTTTAATGGTTATAATCAATTGATTATAAACTTGTTTATAAAAGATGAATATGATGAATATATAATAAATAGATAATAAATAATAAATATAATAAATATAATAAATAATTATATGTATTGTAAGACTATGTAACACTATAAAACACTATACAACAATTGGTCGATGGTCTAGTCAGATTCATTTAAAAATCATTGAGGCCTGGGGGATTAGCTGCATTAAGGTATAGCTGCCACCAAACTTCCTTGTAACTTAATAATTTCTTTTCATCCCCACCTTTGGGATTGTTATGAATTGAATCTAAAATACCAAATTTGAATTTGTGATTATTGCCCTTCGTCTCTACATGCCTATATAATGCATTGTTACTATCTTTTCGAGATATATTGTAAATGTGGTCATAGATTCTCTTCTTAAAATTCCTTTCGGTTTTTCCCACATAATAACTAGGGCATACTTCAAATGTGGCAATATAAATAACCATCCTTGTATTACAATTACCTTCTTTCAATTTTATAATTGTACTAAAATTGTTAAAAATTTTTAATTTATGTCCTTCGAAAATATATTTACATTGATTGCACTTGCCACACTTCCTAGTACCTTTTGATATTTGCTTCCTCATTTGATTTTTAGAATGTCCCTGGTCATAATTGTTATGTTCAAGAAGTTTCTTCATGTTGTTTCCCATTTTGTATACCTCCCCAGGTCGGTTTCCCACCACTTTACCTATGCTGGGGTCAGAATTCACTACAAACCAAAATCTATTAACGATTTCCATAATCTTATCTGACATCGGACTATATGTTAATATAAAAGATTTTTGGTGAGTGTTGCTGTCAATACCCCAAACGGTGGAATTAAATTCCTTCTTGTCAAACAAACCTGAACCTAACAGGGGTTTGTATTTCAAGCCCCATTCACTTAACACATATTTTCCTATATTTTCCAACATGGGTAATGGATAGTTCCTATTCTTAAACAAATTGATAATATATTTAATTTCATCATGCATGTCCTGTGCGTTGGAGGTCATGCGAGCAGCACGAATGCATTGTCCCTTAAAAATATTCTGTTTCATTTTTATGGGATAGAAACTATCGTATGCTAAGTAATCATTGGAGAAGGTTTTTTTCCTGTGTATTCTAGACTGTAAGTTGTCATTGTGTACATATATATAGGTATGTAAATATGCCAAACCCTCATTGTTCATATTGTACGTGAATTTCAAGAAATTACTACTGTTGTTCAAAAATTCAATGAAAGTATCCAGTTCTTCTTTCGATCCCTCCCATAATATATAAATATTGTCCAGAAATCTTGAATAATGAAGGATTTTACTGTAATGCGTGCTGGGGAATAAACTTGTTTCTTCCCAATCAACCATGACAAGATTAGCAAATATGGGTGCGCACGCTGCTCCCATTGCTACACCTCTTGTCTGTTTAAAATATTCTCCTTCAAAATATATAAAATTGTTATCCAGGACTATATTCATGAACTCCATTATAAGGCATGTTTCATCCCATGTTAATTTTGCATATTTTCTTATACTGTTACAAAATGCATCTAGTCCTTCATTTTTAGGGATACTGGAAAATAAATCAATCACATCGATTGTGACAAAGAGATGTTCCTTCTTCCAATTGTGGACAGGATATTTACTTAAAAATTCCCATGAATCTTTCACCATGTAAGGGATGTTGTTGTAAATTGACTTAAGTTTAATATCTATATATTTCCCTATGTAGTATGTTTTGGAATATTTCCCTGACACAATAGGTCTGAAAGGAGGGTCAGATGTACTTTTGTGTATTTTGGGTATCCCTATGAAGTTGGCCAGAATTGGAACCCTGACTTTCAAATAGTCATATACTATATTGGAGACTCTTCCATCAATCAGAAATTCTTCCAGGTAGGAATCTATCATGTGATGTAAAATATTCACTTTATTGATTGAAATAGATTCGTAGTTTCCAGAATCATGAAGTATATTGTACATCTTCATAATATATTGCAATTTGTCATATATGACCACCCCACCACCTTTGTCAGGCTTCATAACTCTGACCTTGGAATTGAGTGTTAAAGCATCCAATGTGTTTCTCTCCTGGTCAGTTAAGTTGTTGTTAACCTCATAAGCTTTCCTATTGTGGTGTAATGAATACATTTCTTTAGCTACAATTTTCTCATAAACATTTACTCTAGGGTGGTATGGGGGTACAAAGGAACTTTTCTTTCTAAAATCACTCTCTTGCTTCTGACTATCGTCCCCTACTTGATTTAAGTTGTTATTGGATGCTGGTTTGTTATTAAAAAATATGCCCAGATTGATTTTCCTTGTGAATTTCTTCAACTCACATAGGCAATCAACCAAATTAAATCTGGGAGTGGGAATAGACTTCATACCTTTTACTAACAACTTAAAATGACTGTGATTGATTTCCAAACTCGAAAAGTTGTAAATTTTAAAGTTGTCAAAAGAATGTATGTTGTCCTCCACTAATATAACATTGTTATCAATAATCACCTTCCCCTTGGGAGAATCTCGGGATGAACACGATCCTATTGATACTTGTTCCACTCTCTTTTCTCCTCCCAGTTCCTGTTGTGATTGTCTTTTCTCCCATACCATCCCTGTTGCTTCCATTCCTGTTTCCAATATGGTGGATTCTGTATGTTTGGTTCCCTGTAAAAATGGTGTGCATCAGAATTGAATTCCATACTACCATCCGCATTTTTGTGTACATACTGATTGTGTCTTTCCTGTAACTTATTCTTATGCCTTTTGAACCATCTATATGCTTCCCCTTTTTTATATTGTTCAATGTCTCTACTTAATTTTTTCTTTTTCCTTTCCTTTATGTTAGTTACCCACTTCTCGGCAAACTTGAACTGTTTGCAATACAACTGTTCCCATTCTTTAAACAATAAATCGTTAGCAATGTTCATATCCAGTGCCTCTGCTTCCTGGATCAAACCACTCAATTTAGCATCATTAAGTTCAATAAGCATGTTTAAAAATTTCAGACCACATTCATCAAAAAATTTGTTAAAAGTAGATATAGAGTTTTCATTCAAAAAAATACCCATAGGTTTTTTGAAAAATCTTAAACCTTGTGGTATAACTTTCAGTTCAATACATTTCTGCAAATAAACATTGTCCATTTTTAGTCCATTGATTTGTTTTAACATTTTACCCAAGGTAAAAATAATGTCTTTTAAACTGCCCACTGGTTTGTTAGAAAAAACATTGTTTGATGGAATGCTGTTCTCCGTTTCCATATGATAGCAAGCATTCAAGAATTTGTTCAAACATTGTCCCTTACTAACTTCATTAACCCTGTCATCTTTGTAAGAGCCATTGTCCTTGTTTTGTGCTGTGTTCACTGTTACTGACGAGTATGTTTTCAATGGAGGCAGTCGTTTGGGCTTAGTCCCTATACGTGTTGCCTCTTCGTCTATGTCATAAATTGAGAAATCAAACGATAAATCAGGTAAATTAATCCTACTATTGTTGTAGGATTCAGTTATGTTTAAATCAGTACACTTCCCTTTATTAGTCCCACACAGCATTGCACCTTGTCCATTAGGAATATTGAAACTCCCTTCGAAAATATTACGTTCCCTAGATCTATTTGCTGAATTAACATCCTCATAGTTATCGCAAGAATAAATAGGACTATTATTGACAGTACCTTGTTTGTCATCAACTGGTTTGGTTTTCGCGTTTGTTGAAATCAATTTTCCGGCAGAAATGCCGTTAAATACTTGGCGCTCGTTGTTTCCTTTAGTGTCCGTTGCGAGATCCATAACCTGAAGTCCTTTTGTTGCATCCTTCGTACCTTCACTTCCTGACGAAACGATGCCCTTAAATGATTCCCTGAAAAAAGCAAACAATTCGTGGATTTCACCCTTCAGGACAGCGATCTCGTCTCTCAGCTCCGATAATTCCGCCTTCACTTCCGGGATATTTAAAAGTGAATTCACGCCAGTCTCTTCCTTGGAAGCCATACAACAACTGAATTCAATGCCAAATGGAATAAATGACTAAGATCAAATAAAAGGCAACCTCGATGAGATCAATAGGCGTGCCAGTCACTGATGCACCAAGCGGAACATATTTATTGTTGAAAACACAAATACCATAAACCAAGGATCGAAACGTTAAGCACTTTCACTCATAACAATGAGCTTCTTCAGAACAATTTCCACACAAACATTTCACTATTTAAATACTAAAATTGGCGCCAAAATGGAACATATTCCCTTCCTTAAAGGGGTCCCACAATATTACATACATATGGTCTTAATGGACAGTCTAATAGTATTCAATTCAGCCTAATACTACAAAAACCATTGAACCGTAACCTGTCACTTGGACATAATATGTATTTACTTGAAATGTGTATTATTTTGTAAGAAATATATGTATATAATAAAAACACTGTATTGAAGAACTAATTATGAACAATATAAAATACATTTCCTAAAAATGCTACAGAATAACTAAATATAAACCATGAATACCTTCATACATATAATAAATATAATAGATGTATATAATTGCTTATTGTATCTGACAAGATAGGGAACGATATTGTTAAAAAGATATTGTTAAAAAGTTTTTCATGACAAGTAATCAAATGATTAAAAATTATATGTGTTTTAATGGTTATAATCAATTGATTATAAACTTGTTTATAAAAGATGAATATGATGAATATATAATAAATAGATAATAAATAATAAATATAATAAATACAATAAATAATTATATGTATTGTAAGACTATGTAACACTATAAAACACTATACAACAATTGGTCGATGGTCTAGTCAGATTCATTTACCTACTATCCCATTCAAGGATGGGTTTACAAGAAATAATATCATTGAGGCCTGGGGGATTAGCTGCATTAAGTTATAGCTGCCACCAAACTTCCTTGTAACTTAATTTCTTTTCCTCCCCACCTTTGGGATTGTTATGAATTGAATCTAAAATACCAAATTTGAATTTGTGATTATTGCCCTTCGTCTCTACATGCCTATATAATGCATTGTTACTATCTTTTCGAGATATACTGTAAATGTGGTCATAGATTCTCTTCTTAAAATTCCTTTCGGTTTTTCCCACATAATAACTAGGGCATACTTCACATGTGGCAATATAAATAACCATCCTTGTATTACAATTACCTTCTTTCAATTTTATAATTGTACTAAAATTGTTAAAAATTTTTAATTTATGTCCTTCGAAAATATATTTACATTGATTGCACTTGCCACACTTCCTAGTACCTTTTGATATTTGCT
Source organism: Protopterus annectens (assembly GCF_019279795.1). Lineage (NCBI taxonomy): Eukaryota > Metazoa > Chordata > Ceratodontiformes > Protopteridae > Protopterus > Protopterus annectens. Next base: position 528,786,489 of record NC_056742.1, on the reverse strand, counting down.
TCCTCATTTGATTTCTAGAATGTCCCTGGTCGTAATTGTTATATTCAAGAAGTTTCTTCATGTTGTTTCCCATTTTGTATACCACCCCAGGTCAGTTTCCCACCACTTTACCTATGCTGGGGTCAGAATTCACTACAAACCAAAATCTATTAACGATTTCCATAATCTTATCTGACATCGGACTATTTGTTAATATAAAAGATTTTTGGTGAGTGTTGCTGTCAATACCCCAAACGGTGGAATTAAATTCCTTCTTGTCAAACAAACCTGAACCTAACAGGGGTTTGTATTTCAAGCCCCATTCACTTAACACATATTTTCCTATATTTTCCAACATGGGTAATGGATAGTTCCTATTCTTAAACAAATTGATAATATATTTAATTTCATCATGCATGTCCTGTGCGTTGGAGGTCATGCGAGCAGCACAAATGCATTGTCCCTTAAAAATATTCTGTTTCATTTTTATGGGATGGAAACTATCATATGCTAAGTAATCATTGGAGAATGTTTTTTTCCTGTGTATTCTAGACTGTAAGTTGTCATTGTGTACATATATATAGGTATCTAAATATGCCAAACCCTCATTGTTCATATTGTACGTGAATTTCAAGAAATTACTACTGTTGTTCAAAAATTCAATGAAAGTATCCAGTTCTTCTTTCGATCCCTCCCATAATATATAAATATCGTCCAGAAATCTTGAATAATGAAGGATTTTACTGTAATGCGTGCTGGGGAATAAACTTGTTTCTTCCCAATCAACCATGACAAGATTAGCAAATATGGGTGCGCACGCTGCTCCCATTGCTACACCTCTTGTCTGTTTAAAATATTCTCCTTCAAAATATATAAAATTGTTATCCAGGACTATATTCATGAACTCCATTATAAGGCATGTTTCATCCCATGTTAATTTTGCATATTTTCTTATACTGTTACAAAATGCATCTAGTCCTTCATTTTAGGGATACTGGAAAATAAATCAATCACATCGATTGTGACAAAAAGATGTTCCTTCTTCCAATTGTGGACAGGATATTTACTTAAAAATTCCCATGAATCTTTCACCATGTAAGGGATGTTGTTGTAAATTGACTTAAGTTTAATATCTATATATTTCCCTATGTAGTATGTTTTGGAATATTTCCCTGACACAATAGGTCTGAAAGGATGGTCAGATGTACTTTTGTGTATTTTGGGTATCCCTATGAAGTTGGCCAGGATTGGAACCTTGACTTTCAAATAGTCATATACTATATTGGAGATTCTTCCATCAATCAGAAATTCTTCCAGGTAGGAATCTATCCTGCGATATAAAATATTCACTTCATTGATTGAAATAGATTCGTAGTTTCCAGAATCATGAAGTATATTGTACATCTTCATAATATATTGCAATTTGTCATATATGACCACCCCACCACCTTTGTCAGGCTTCATAACTCTGACCTTGGAATTGAGTGTTAAAGCATCCAATGTGTTTCTCTCCTGGTCAGTTAAGTTGTTGTTAACCTCATAAGCTTTCCTATTGTGGTGTAATGAATAAATTTCTTTAGCTACAATTTTCTCATAAACATCGACTCTAGGGAGGTATGGGGGTACAAAGGAACTTTTCTTTCTAAAATCACTCTCTTGCTTCTGACTATCATCCCCTACTTGATTTAAGTTGTTATTGGATGCTGGTTTGTTATTAAAAAATATACCCAGATTGATTTTCCTTGTGAATTTCTTCAACTCACATAGGCAATCAACCAAATTAAATCTGGGAGTGGGAATAGACTTCATACCTTTTACTAACAACTTAAAATGACTGTGATTGATTTCCAAACTCAAAAAGTTGTAAATTTTAAAGTTGTCAAAAGAATGTATGTTGTCCTCCACTAATATAACATTGTTATCAATAATCACCTTCCCCTTGGGAGAATCTCGGGATGAACACGATCCTATTGATACTTGTTCCACTCTCTTTTCTCCTCCCAGTTCCTTTTGTGATTGTGTTTTCTCCCATACCATCCCTGTTGCTTCCATTCCTGTTTCCAATATGGTGGATTCTGTATGTTTGGTTCCCTGTAAAAATGGTGTGCATCAGAATTGAATTCCGTACTACCATCCGCATTTTTGTGTACATACTGATTGTTCCTTTCCTGTAACTTATTCTTATGCCTTTCGAACCATCTATATGCTTCCCCTTTTTTATATTGTTCAATGTCTCTACTTAATTTTTTCTTTTTCCTTTCCTTTATGTTAGTTACCCACTTCTCGGCAAACTTGAACTGTTTGCAATACAACTGTTCCCATTCTTTAAACAATAAATCGTTAGCAATGTTCATATCCAGTGCCTTTGCTTCCTGGATCAGACCACTCAATTTAGCATCATTAAGTTCAATAAACATGTTTAAAAATTTCAGACCACATTCATCAAAAAATTTTTTAAAAGTAGATATAGAGTTTTCATTCAAAACAATACCCATAGGTTTTTTGAAAAATCTTAAACCTTGTGGTATAACTTTCAATTCAACACATTTCTGCAAATAAACATTGTCCATTTTTAGTCCATTGATTTGTTTTAACATTTTACCCAAGGTAAAAATAATGTCTTTTAAACTGCCCACTGGTTTGTTAGAAAAAACATTGTTTGATGGAATGCTGTTCTCTGTTTCCATATGATAGCAAGCATTCAAGAATTTGTTCAAACATTATCCCTTACTAACTTCATTAACCCTGCCATCTTTGTAAGAGCCATTGTCCTTGTTTTGTGCTGTGTTCACTGTTACTGACGAGTATGTTTTTAACGGAGGCAGTCGTTTGGGCTTAGTCCCTATATGTGTTGCCTCTTCGTCTATGTCATAAATTGAGAAATCAAAAGATAAATCAGGTAAATTAATCCTACTATTGTTGTAGGATTCAGTTATGTTTAAATCAGTACACTTCCCTTTATTAGTCCCACACATCATTGCACCTTGTCCATTAGGAATATTGAAACTCCCTTCGAAAATATTACGTTCCCTAGATCTATTTGCGGAATTAACATCCTCATAGTTATCGCAAGAATAAATAGGACTATTATTGACAGTACCTTGTTTGTCATCAACTGGTTTGGTTTTCGCGTTTGTTGAAATCAATTTTCCGGCAGAAATGCTGTTAAATACTTGGCGCTCGTTGTTTCCTTAGTGTCCATTGCGAAATCCATGACCTGAAGTCCTTTTGTTGCATCCTTCGTACCTTCACTTCATGATGAAACGATGCCCTTAAATGATTCCCTGAAAAAAGCAAACAATTCGTGGATTTCACCCTTCAGGACAGCGATCTCGTCTCTCAGCTCCAATAATTCCGCCTTCACTTCCGGGCTATTTAAAAGTGAATTCACGCTGGTCTCTTCCTTGGAAGCCATACAACAACTGAATTCAATGCCTAATGGAATAAATGACTAAGATCAAATAAAAGGCAACCTCGATGAGATCAATAGGCGTGCCAGTCACTGATGCACCAAGCGGAACATATTTATTGTTGAAAACACAAATACCATAAACCAAGGATCGAAAAGTTAAGCGCTTTCACTCATAACAATGAGCTTCTTCAGAACAATTTCCACACAAACATTTCACTATTTAAATACTAAAATTGGCGCCAAAATGGAACATATTCCCTTCCTTAAAGGGGTCCCACAATATTACATACATATGGTCTTAATGGACAATCTAATAGTATTCAATTCAGCCTAATACTACAAAAACCATTGAACCGTAACCTGTCACTTGGACATAATATGTATTTACTTGAAATGTGTATTATTTTGTAAGAAATATATGTATATAATAAAAACACTGTATTGAAGAACTAATTATGAACAATATAAAATACATTTCCTAAAAATGCTACAGAATAACTAAATATAAACCATGAATACCTTCATACATATAATAAATATAATAGATGTATATAATTGCTTATTGTATCTGACAAGATAGGGAACGATATTGTTAAAAAGATATTGTTAAAAAGTTTTTCATGACAAGTAATCAAATGATTAAAAATTATATGTGTTTTAATGGTTATAATCAATTGATTATAAACTTGTTTATAAAAGATGAATATGATGAATATATAATAAATAGATACTAAATAATAAATATAATAAATATAATAAATAATTATATGTATTGTAAGACTATGTAACACTATAAAACACTATACAACAATTGGTCGATGGTCTAGTCAGATTCATTTACCTACTATCCCATTCAAGGATGGGTTTACAAGAAATAAAATCATTGAGGCCTGGGGGATTAGCTGCATTAAGGTATAGCTGCCACCAAACTTCCTTGTAACTTAATAATTTCTTTTCATCCCCACCTTTGGGATTGTTATGAATTGAATCTAAAATACCAAATTTGAATTTGTGATTATTGCCCTTCGTATCTACATGCCTATATAATGCATTGTTACTATCTTTTCAAGATATACTGTAAATGTGGTCAAAGATTCTCTTCTTAAAATTCCTTTCGGTTTTTCCCACATAATAACTAGGGCATACTTCACATGTGGCAATATAAATAACCATCCTTGTATTACAATTACCTTCTTTCAATTTTATAATTGTACTAAAATTGTTAAAAATTTTTAATTTATGTATGTATGTACTCCACAAAGTGGCTAATGGGTGGGTACTGAGGCCGTCTGTGGATGAAAGTGACTGGCCCCATCTTTTGTTTGACCACAGGTAATGGTCATTAACCTGTCATAATATAACCATGTCCCTTTTGAGTTAGTCTCACCCACTTGCTTTCTTTCTATAGCTTCTACTGGTTAACATCCAAAAAACTTGCCAGGAGAGAACTTTTTGGAAGAATAGATCCTCAGCTGTGCATCCATTGTACAAAAACACCAAAGTGGTTTGTTGTATGAGTGCTTGTTTCCTTTGTTCCAGATACAGTAGCAATAACTTTATTTTAACATCCTGGTGTCAGAGTTAGGCCTATTAAACCTTTTTTTAAAGGAGAAAATGAAAGTATGCAGGCAGTTTGTTAACATCATTAGCATACACTGATCTTAAAAACAGAGATATATGCAGCATATTTTACATTTGGAAAAAATAGTATAGATGTTTTGATGCCATTTGGAAGTGAATTTCTGATGGAAGGTGATGTAATGTGTTCATTATAAAAGAAATAAGCCAGGACAGGCAGCTCTCAAAACCCAACTGCCAAATTTGTGCACACAGTTTGATACCCCTGACTGGGACAAGCAGAGGGGGAGTATTATGACCAGACATATCATAGCCTTACTTTGATTCTCCTGACAGGGTTTCTTCAAAACATGAGTATATTTATTGCTTGTAATTAATAACAAACAGTGTATTTAAATTATATTTGCGCATTAAGCTATTACACTCATCACACGGCAGTTTAACTCCCAAACACTTAAATATCAAGCTTGAGTAAAAGTTATGATTTTGGCTCTGCTTAAAAATGCTTGCCTAAACTTGGATTAAAGCATAAAATTAAAACCTAAATATTTGGAATTAAAGTAAAATTAAGTTTATCAAAGAAGGAAATTAAATTTAAGTGGAAGCAGAAATGAAACTTTGTTTTTTTCAGATATTGAGAAGAAAGGATAAACTGTTCAGTTGTGTTATGTTAGGCTGAAGAATTGGAAGGAGACATTGTAATTTAATATGAATAATGATGTAATTTAATCAGCATGCAATTATCAAATCTAAAAC